>NW_027468685.1:5206723-5211723 GCF_046254945.1 Alosa pseudoharengus
ACACATACACACAATTATTTTCTGTCTCCACAAGGATAATTGTGTTCCATACACAACTGTTTCTCCAGTAACCGTTCTGGTTCACAGCAGAGATATTATGTATAATGGGGTTGAAATGGTTTATGTTCTTGTGAAAGGTTCCCTGTAGGGACAGAGCATGTGTGTGTGTGTGTGTCTGTGTATGTGTGTGTGTGTGTGTGTGTGTTTGTGTGTGTGTGTGTGTGTGTGTGTGTGTGTGTGTCTTTGTGTCTGTGTGTGTGTGTGTGTGTGTGTGTGTGTGTGTCTATCTGTGTGTGTGTGTGTGTGCGTGTTTGTGTGTGTGTGTGTGTGTGTGTGTGTGTCTGTGTCTCTGTGTGTGTGTGTGTGTGTGTGTGTGTGTGTGTGTGTGTGTGTGTGTGTGTGTGGTGTGTGTGTGAAGGAAGCCCACTGTAGCCCAGTCCATGAAACAGAAGCCCACTGTAGCGACACATAGAAATACGAATAGACAGACAGACAGAGGCCAACAGGAGGACAGACATTAAAGAAATAGAGAGATACAAAGATGGTAGGATGGAAGGAAGACAGAGATAGAATGAAAGATGGATGGGCAGAAATATTTAAAGAAGAAGGATCGGAGACGTTCTGAAGGACCCCTTTTCTCCTGCTGATCGGAGATGTTCTGAAGGACCCCTTTTCTCCTGCTGATCGGAGATGCTCTGAATGACTCCTTTTCTCCTGCTGATCGTCTGAAGGACCCCTTTTCTCCTGCTGATCGTCTGAAGGGCTCCTTTTCTCCTGCTGATCGGAGATGCTCTGAATGACTCCTTTTCTCCTTGCCTTTATTTTCATGTGGAAATCAGTGTGATTTGGTCTTTATCTTTGGACCTGCATGTGTGCGTGTTCTGCGAGCCTGCTCGGCTGCGACATTCCATACTGCATCCAGGGCTTGTTGTCCCACAATGGAGTCCTTGTTTTGGTCTGGTGCGGAACAAGCCTGGCCCTGATATAATCACTCGCTCATTATTGCGTCTGGGTCTTCTGTAGCCAGCCACATACTGTTGGCTATATTGGGCTCTGGCAAGCAGGCCGGTTGAAACAGGTGGAAACCAGGTGCAATTACCTGTGGGTAGTCATCATCGATAAATCAGAGCTTGTTTAGTCTTTCTTCCCCCTTTTTTTTTCTTGCTTTAAAATGCTTTTGTTATTTATTTATTTTGTAATGTTTTTAAGCGCCGGCCGCTGGTGAGTGCTTCTGTCAGTGCTCCAGGCAGCTTTAACGAGCCATTTGCTATAAAATTTGCTCTAATTCTGCTGTGGAGCACGATAGAGACCAGATGTGGGAATACCTCTGCGTCTGCCATATAAACAATGTTAGGTAGCCGAGCTTTCTGCTCTGGCACTGGTGCAGACGGTCATAGTCACTCAGGGCAACCAACGGGCCTAGGTTCAAAGGTCAGAGGTTATTTAAAAACGTGTGTGCACACACACACATGCGTAAACACACACACACACATGCATGAACACACACACATGCGCGCACACACTTCCACGTACACACACCACATGCATGTACACACACACACACACACACACACAGACACACACATTTTTTTTACACACATAACGTTGTCTGTAAGCTCCACAGATCGTGGCAAGACAATTGAATTAATTGTGGACTTCTTAGGGGCAGCCGTGGCCTACTGGTTAGTGCTTCGGACTTGTAACTGGAGGGTTGCTGGTTCAAACCCCGACCAGTAGGTACGGCTGAAGTGCCCTTGAGCAAGGCACCTAACCCCTCACTGCTCCCCGAGCGCTGCTGTTGTTGCAGGCAGCTCACTGCGCCGGGATTAGTGTGTACTTCACGTTACTGTGTGTTCACTGTGTGCTGAGTGTGTTTCACTAATTCACGGATTGGGATAAATGCAGAGACCAAATTTCCCTCACAGGATCAAAAGAGTATATATACTTATACTTATACTTATCTTTCCTGCTCTGCCTCTGTTATTGCTCTGTCCCCATTTCATGCATCTGAGTGCTTGTTGTCCTAGAATGCAAACTGAGGTGCACCTGTTTCTCACATTGCCGGCTCTTTCAAAATTAAAGACTTAGGGCTGAGCTACACCAGGCACGTAACTGAAGCGTTCCGTTCACGTTGCGTCTGCTGCAACAATTAACTGCCACTATAATCAATGGAAGTAGCTGCACCAGACGTGATAGTGGTGCGTACATTCGAAAAAAATAGACCAGTCTTAAAAAAAAAAAAAAAATTCGAGTCGCGAATGGAACACTTCAGTTACGCGCCTGGTGTAGCTCATACCTGAGTCTGTACATAGTCAAGGTGCTGGAACTACCATTTGGAACCGTTACCTGGTACACTCAAGGTGCTGGAACTACCATTTGGAACCATTACCTAGTACACTCAAGGTGCTGGAACTACCATTTGGAACCGGTTACCTGGTACACTCAAGGTGCTGGAACTACCATTTGGAACCGGTTACCTGGTACACTCAAGGTGCTGGAACTACCATTTGGAACCGGTTACTTGGTACACTCAAGACCGTCAGAAGCATAGGGAGTTTTAAACAGGGTTTGAAAGTATGGCTTAGGTGCCAATCATAGTCATTACTTATTTGTATTGCTTTTGTTGTATAACATGGATGGATTTGTTTAAGGTATGATGAATGATTGATGTGTGATCTGCTGCCACCTGTCCTCTCCCCCACCTCTAAGGGACCACAATATGGTAATAGAAATAAGTCTTTGGGCTTTATTGTGTCTTCCCTGACTATTTATGTATCTAAATGGATGACACATACTTGTCATGTTTTATAAACATATTCATATTTTATATTAAAGTGGTCAAAATAAAATCAATCAATCAATCAAGGTAAAAATGTGCAGTGCAAGGGAGAGGAGTAGGACTAGACCCTGGGCCCTGTGTCTCCTCTCGTATGTGTGGCCCCCGCTGCTCACGGTCACGTCTGGTCCTCATTGATGAGGAGGGAGGAAGGGATGCTGAGGAGCTGCCAGTGATGTCTCAGCATATCCTAGGAGACAGAGGACTCAGCGTATCCTAGGAGACAGATGACTCAGCGTATCCTAGGAGACAGAGGATGCACTCCAGGCACAGACAGGAAGACTATGCCAGAGTTTTTGAGTTTGGAGATGATGTTTTGGAGGATGACAATCTTTGCTTAAGCCAAATGAACTGGCAGGACCCAGCTCTGACACTAGCTCTTGAGCAGATCCCTGTTCAAACTAGCCTGGCTAACATCAGACCTCATCTCATTGAGATGGGGTCTAGGCAAGGGCGTAGTAGTGGGGGGACAAGTGGGAATAAATTACCTGGGCCCCTAAGGAGTTGAATTTTATTTTCCTTAATAATGGATGCAGCAGCAGCAGACCTCTCACCATCTGATGTGGACTTGACTTAATGTATAGATAGCTGTTCTCTCAGCCAAAAGTGTTCAATTTGTATAGATAGCTGTTCTCTCAGCCAAAAGTGTTTTCATTCATTTCATGTTCTAGCTTTTAAACATTCTTCAAATAAAACAGAAATTCAGTTAAGTCTTGGGTAATAAGATTATTTTCTGTTATACAGTACATATAAGAGTTGTTAGATTAATTCAATGTGTGATTAGATTGTGAACCTCATGCTTCATGCTTACAGCCGGTGGGTGGTTGGGGGGGGGGGGGGGGCATGGCCACCACTTGTGCATAGGGCCCAGAATTTGGTGCTACGCCCCTGGGTCTAGGAACTACGCATTCATTTTCTCGTATTTGAAACATGGTTAACGAATGCCCAGAGCCGTTTATTGGGCGCTACGAATATCTATCAAATGCGTCTGTACGTAGCTCATAACCAGATCGGGAGTCGAGTGTGCTAGCCACTAAAAGTCCCCAGGCTGCTAGTTATCTCACTAGCACATCTCTTAAGGCACCGCAAGGGAGTGTGCTAGCCACTAAAAGCCCAGGCTACTAGCTATCTCAGTAGCGCGTCTCTTAAGATGTCACAAGGGAGGTTTACACAACTAGCATATAGCTACAGCCCTGCTAGCTATCTCAGTAGCACGTCTCTTAAGACGTCGCAAGTGAGGTTTACACAACGAGCATATAGCTACAGCCCTGCTAGCTATCTCATTAGCATGTCTCTTAAGATGTTGCAAGGGAGTGTGCTAGCCACTAAAAGCCCAGGCCGCTAGCTATCTCACTAGCATGTCTCTTAAGACGTCGCAAGGGAGGTTTACACAACGAGCATATAGCTACAGCCCTGCTAGCTATCTCAGTAGCACGTCTCTTAAGACGTCGCAAGGGAGGTTTACACAACGAGCATGTAACTACAGCCCTGCTAGCTATCTCAGTAGCACGTCTCTTAAGACGTCGCAAGGGAGGTTTACAAAACGAGCATGTAACTACAGCCCTGTCACACTCCCCTCTTTTGGTGTAAGAAATCGGTTCGATTACATCACTTTTTCACTACACACTAGAAATACATAGATTCAGTTAGATCAAACTACACCCCCCCCCCCCCACACACACCCACACACACTTAACTCAGAATTTGTTTACATATTAGCCCTTTGTGCCAAATAGAGTCGAAGGCCTTTTGAAAATCCACAAAGCAAGCAAATATTTCACCTTTTGTATGTTTACGGATTGCTCATTCTCGGCCTGCTTCTTTCTCTCACACATATACTCTGACACACACCCATTTCCCAGGGAAAACACACACACACACACACACACACACACATACCACACATATATACAAACACACATTCTCCCACCCACTCTACGAGGTGTAACCTGGGCTCTGATTGTCTGTACTTGCCCCCCCTTGTCACGGTTCGGTGGCAGTGTACAGCTTCTTGTTCACCAGTGTTTGTTTTTCCTCCAGAAATGGGTGTAGGTTCTGATTATTCACGGTAAAGGTTGCAGGCACATGTGTGTGTGTGTGTGTGTGTGTGTGCCTTTCGTCTTCCATCTCTGGTCTTGTTTTGCATGTCTGTGTGTGTGTGTGT
>NW_027468685.1:5246723-5269223 GCF_046254945.1 Alosa pseudoharengus
GTGTGTGTGTGTGTGTGTGTGTGTGTGTGTGTATGTGTGTGTGTGTGTGTGTGTGTGTGTGTGTGTGTATGTGTGTGTGCGTGTGTCAATGTGTGTGTGTGTGTGTGTGTGTGTGTGTGTGTGTGTGTGTGATTGTGTGATCCCTTTTCAGCTAACAATCATGAGCACTGCAGCTTTTCTCTGTGATGAAATGGCGTGTGCTGAAAACATGCAGTCGTAAACAAATGCAATATTTCTATGGGGAAAATCTGCTAAACAGGATTGCCCATGCAATCCCAGAACAGAAAGGAGAGAAATACGAGGAACTATGAAAGCAAGCTGTTCCCAAACACGGATTTATGTTGTAAATAGTCTGCTCGCAGCCAGAGACCTTTAGATGTTACTATAATATAGCAGCACATCAATAAATTTGGCTGTAATTGTGAAAACATGTGCAAATGTTGATCTGCTCTGTAAAACTATCACTGATGTGGAGTTTCTGCCACCTAGTGGTAAGTGTTAGTCAGTACACGTTATTCAACATCTGAGGCAGGCTCGTCTGCATAGAGTGCTTTTCTGAGCTATGCATTTCATATTTTAGATCTGAGTTTGTAGATCTGAATTGTCCACTGAGAAAAAGAGAGACTAGTCTTATTGATACTGTTATTTTAATGGCTGCTTCTGATTCACTGTGCTACTTCAACTCTTCAACTCTCCCTGTCTTTTACACAAGCAATTGCACCAGAGCTTTTTATATCCAATCCATTGGTTTTGTTGGTTGATTTCTAAACAACATATATTGTATGTGTTTTTTTTTTAAGAAAGGGAACACAACAGTCTTTGTGTGTCTTGTGAGGAAGTAAGTAAAGTTAGAGTAGTCGAGTTCTCTGTGCATTATTCCATCTATAGGGGCGACCTGATGATGCACCAGTGGTGAGAACATCTGAGGAAGTAAAGTTAGAGTAGTCGAGTTCTCCGTGCATTATTCCATGTGAAAGAGAAAGATCCACATCTGCTCTGCTCTGTTCTGATGACCTCTGGATACCTGTGTATTGTGTTACATGGTGTGTGTGTGTGTGTGTGTGTGTGTGTGTGTGTGTGTATGCGTGTGTGTGTGTGTGTGTGTATGTGTGTGTGTTAGTGTGTGTGTGTGTGTGTGTGTGTGTGTGTGTGCGTGTGTGTGTTTGTGTGTGTGTGTGTGTCGGTACGTGTGTGTAGCTTTGTTCTCTCACTGACTCTTTCACTGTGTGCTCAATGAACACTGAGTGAGTCCTTCACTGGCAGGGTCATTCATTCTCTCACTCACTCATTCGCTCACTCACACACTCACTCACTCACTCACTCATTCTCTCACTCACTCACTCACTCACTCACTCACTCACTCACTCATTCACTCATTCACATGTAGGAACTTCACATTCATACACTCTTTGGTTGGCTCATTTACTGAAACAGTCACTCAATCATTGTCACTCACTCACTTACTCTCTCACTCGCATTAGCTGCCCCCTGACATAAGAAATGGCCCCTCCATCACTGCTTATAAATCTGGGCTCAAAAGTCCTGTATTCCCTGGCCTTCTCCACCCTCTAACTTGCTATGTGTGTCATTTCTGTGTGTGTCCCTCCCTTGCTGTACCTTATTACAGTTTTTCTCGATCGCTTTGATACTTGTGTCAACTCTGACATCACATTTTCAAAACAGTTAACACCCATGTTTGAACAAAAGCACTCTGGCCAAAATTACACATTTTGCTTGCAAAAGGCTGTTACCAAAGTCCATTTAGGCAAGTCCCTCCACTCGGCGGCCATATACCAACGTTTTATGGGCACTCATCGGGCACAGTCTTTGGGTCGAACTGCGCGTGCGCAAGGCTTCACGACACCAATCTTGCTCCAGCGGCGAGATCACAACACATGATTGGCACGATGTCTTCACAACACACCATATGATTGGCTCAATGTATTCACATGTCGACGTTTTGCCGAGGAAGGGTTGTGATATGTGTAGACAACGGCCATGTTGGCGTTACAAACTAGCCCCATGCATTTCTATGGAGTATTTTTTGAGTGCTGTGTCTCCACATTAGAAAGTCTCTGCTGTAACTCTCTCAAAACACTTAAAACATGCAACAAAAGCAAATTTGCCTTCAAACAACACATCCTGTTGTCAAATCAATGTGTGATTTCAATTTAATCATTACACACTGGACAACAAAATGCAAAATATAGTTCTCAAAATAAGCATTTGAGATATCCATTTCTTTCTCATTTTTCTGGTATCAGAAAAAACTGTGAAGACAAAATGCACTGAATAAAAAATAATTGTATTCATTCCTCCAGAGATGTAACTGTTATTGACATGTAAGACCTACAGTAAGCACTAGACAAATTTCATTGAACTATAACTTTCATTTTTCATCGAAATAGACCTAAACACCTTTTGTAAGCTACTGTTGTCTTCACCAAATAGGCAATACAGTACTTTCTCTAAATGTGTTTTAGATCCATATACTTACACATAGCAACACAGAACAGACATGGCATCTCTTATGGATAATGAATGACTGCTGATTGAAGAATTGTGCAAAGGAGTTTCACACAGGTGTAACAGGACTTATGGAATCTCTACCACCCGTGAAAATATGTTTTCCTTTTGTTTAGCACAGGGAAACCAATAGGCTTGGGGTCTTTGAATGACATCTGTGTTAACTGTTTTGCAAAAGGGTGTGAGAAATGTGTGAACCCAGAAAGGTGAAAGGTGTTCATGAAGACCAAGTGGATCCCAGTTTCTTTAAGCAGGTCAAAGCAATCGAGAAAAACTGTAATGTGTAGATGTGTGTGTATACTTTAATCTGTTTCATTTCACTTTGTACAGCACTTTGGTCAGTGTAAGCTGTGAATAAATGTGCATTTACATGCAGAAATACATTTTACTTACTTACATGTGAAACCAATCTAACCAATGAAACTCCACACTCAACACCTTAATATCTTACCCAGCACAAGCAACACTATTAACAAGGGAGTCCTCTCTGCTCCAAACACACACACACACGCACGCACACACACACGCACGCAAGCATGTGCGCACACACACACACACTTGTGTATGTAGTGTATGTGACCTTGTGATCACTGTTTGACAGATCATCTGATGGTAGATGATCCACACAGAAGCAGCTCAGAACAAGGTCTAGTTTCATGGGATATTTTACAGCAGTTGCGAAACACAGCACAGAGAGGTCAAAGGTCGGACCCTAGAGTTCAGACCCTATGAGACCCAAAAGCCGGTGTTAGTGAAAGTGACAAAAAATATGGCAATGGTTTGTGAAGACATATGACCCATAATAAGCTATAAAGCCCAGCCTGGCCTGAAGGGTATTCCTTTACAATCATAACTCAGTATTTTATTCTATATGTGCTTGCTCTTAGGCTACACCTACTGTTCAGTGTTACATGTTACAATGTCCATATTACAGCAGTGTAACGTAATTTCTCAACTATTAGCCACTGTTTATACATTGATTTTGCTAACATTTCTTCAGCTATGAGAGCTATCCGGCAGTTAATATGGTATTAATATGATTTTGTTTTTTTAACTTCCATAAAACACTGTCCTGCAGCTCATACACAATTTGGCTAATACACAGGAAATTACTGTATTTGGCTTCTTGCTTCAGCAATGTATCTGAATCAGAATCTTACAGGTAGAACATTCATGGGTCAGAATGCTTTCACAGTCACAATGAACACTGGCAGAAGTTCAGATGTTGACCAATATACTGATAAAAAGCAATCTGATTAGACAGTGGTCATCTACAGTAAATTATAAGAGTATTATCTCCCGTGCCACGTGTTTTGTGAAGATATACCGTACGTGTTCACCCCGTGCAGTGACCTGTGGGATCGTATATAGGTCAGTTCACTAGATATTCAGTGACATACTTTCCACACGAGTGACCCTGTACATTCAGAGCTCTCTGCGTCACTGCTGGCTCAAACAGGCAACTCATGGACTGCTGGCTTTACATGTGTATTCCCAATATCAGACCAGAACAAACATCATTTGTATTTTTTTACAGCAAAGAAGCATATCTATCTGCTTATGAAAAGTGGGGAGAGAATTTGCCAAATTTGTAGATCTAGTCCAATACTGAATTTACAACAGCATTGATGCTTGGTTCAGTATTGACTGCCATACATACACAAATACAGGTATTGCATTGCTAGCATGGGAAGAAAAATACACTTTATAGCAGGATGTTCATAACAATAAGAAGCTGTGGAGTTACTGACCTAGCTTACCACAGTAGATATCACATACATGTAATTTCTCTTATTTACTGTAAAGTATTCACTTTGGCCAAAAGTGTCTGTCAAATATGATAACAATAACATGCCTCAGCAACAAAGTCTCTCCCCCTCATACCTGTTCTTTGTCTGGAGAGCCCAGAGTTTGGCTCAGAGTTGTGCAGTGATTAAACTAACCTATTCTAAGTTCACATTTGAAATTCTAAGAGAAATTCTAAGTGCACATTTGTCTGAACTGCTGATGTAGAAACCATTTTGTTATTAATTTCTTCTGGAATATTCTTGAGTCTCTGCTAACTATAATGATATATATTTGTCTTCGATGGGGTCTAGACAAGCACCACTCTTTCCATCTCAATGAGCTGGTTTAGTTGCATTTATAACCTGCTACATATAAGTCATTCACATTTCTGACAAATATCCCATATTTAATTGTTTTGTTATCTGCTTCTTATGCTAGCAGCCACTAGCATTAGTAAACATTTCTGAAAGATTTTTTCAGAGGTTTAGCTAAACCCTTATATCATAAGGGTTTAGCTAAACAGAACACCTACATAGCTATACAGAACATCTACATAATTATGCTTTTATCTTTCGCAGAAAGCTTATAAATGTATCTTTTTAGCCATGCTTGGGATTTGGCCTACTGCAACCTCCCAGCCCTGTAGGCAATATGAATACTGGGTGGAGGAGTAATTATATTTATGAACAATAATCTAAAGACTTAATCTGTTTCCTGTCTTCCTGATTGTGTCTTGCAGAGTTTCCACCTATGATGGAGGTGAAAGGGGAGCCGGGCCCTCAAGGGAAGCCCGGCCCAAGGGGCCCAGCAGGGCCTTCAGGACTACCAGGGAAACCAGGGCTGGGTAAACCGGGTCTGAACGGTCAAACAGGCCCCCCGGGGCCTCCGGGATTCCCTGGCATTGGGAAGCCAGGGCTACCAGGGTTGCCGGGCAAGATGGGCCCTAAGGGGATGCCTGGAAACAATGGCGAGCCTGGCCCACGCGGAGAGCCCGGTCTAAGGGGACTTCCAGGTCAGCCCGGCCTCCCAGGGCCAGCAGGCCTGTCCCTGAATGGAAAACCTGGACCCCCTGGGGGAAGGGGGATCCCAGGATCCAGAGGGGAGCCAGGCCTGAAAGGAGGCCGTGGAGTCCCTGGAGACCGCGGACTGAAGGGGGAGAATGGTAATGGCAAGCCAGGTCCAGCTGGGCCAAGGGGTCCTCCTGGCCTCCAAGGACTTCCTGGTGCCCCCGGAGCCCCTGGAAATGGAAAGCCAGGACTCAATGGATTGCCTGGTCCAAGCGGGCCGAAGGGTGATCAAGGGCTTCCTGGTGATGCTGGTCCACCCGGAGAGGCTGGTCTCCCTGGGCCCACGGGGGTTCCAGGGCCGAATGGTTTAGGGAAGCCTGGTATTGACGGTTTGCCAGGGATGCCAGGACCGAGTGGGCCGAAGGGTGAGCCAGGAATGAGAGGCACTCCAGGGTTTCCAGGACCACCTGGATATGGTAAGCCTGGACTATCCGGGCCGAAGGGAGACAAGGGCCATGTTGGCTTACCAGGGGCACCTGGTGAACAAGGGTTACCAGGGTTGGACGGCCAACCTGGAGACAGCGGTCCAAACGGGCAGTCAGGACCTCCAGGAGTACAGGGCCCTATGGGTCTGCCAGGGAAGCCTGGCATGCCTGGTTTCAAAGGAGAGCTGGGTCCCCAAGGTCCTCCTGGCCTTCCTGGGCTTCGAGGAGATCAAGGTCCTCCTGGCTTGTCTGGGAAGCCAGGTATCCCAGGTGATAAAGGTCTTCCCGGTCCCAACGGGGCCATCGGGAAACCAGGCCCCAAGGGCGAGGGTGGCCACATCGGATTGCCTGGTAATCCCGGACTGACTGGTGGACCAGGGCCAAAAGGTGAGAACGGATTCCCTGGAACCACGGGTCCCCGAGGCCAGTCCGGCATTCCTGGCACCCAAGGTCCCCCCGGGCACATGGGTCCACAAGGAATTCCAGGAATTAAAGGAGATCTAGGCCCACCAGGGCCACCAGGACTGGGAAAACAAGGTGACAAGGGCTTGCCTGGTCCCCAAGGCCCGTCAGGAAAACCAGGAAATTCAGGACTTAATGGCATCCCCGGACCCCCAGGTCCACCTGGGCCACCTGGCCCTCCAGGTACTTCAAACGGCCAAACAACAGTTGCTGGAATGGGGAACATTGGAGGTGGAGAGGTTCCAGATGGAAAACCTGCAAAGCCACAGCTAGGTGGCGCTGTGCTCTCTGCATCAATGGCTCCAGCATTCACTGCCATACTCAGCACGCCCTTTCCTCCTTCCGGCATGCCCATCAAGTTCGACCGAACCCTGTACAATGGGCAGAATGCTTACAATCCTGCCACTGGAATGTTCACCAGCCCCCTATCTGGAGTGTACTACTTCGCCTACCATGTGCATGTAAAGGGAACCAGCCTCTGGGTGGCTCTGTACAAGAACAATGTGCCTGCCACGTACACCTACGATGAGTACAAGAAGGGCTACATGGACCAGGCTTCAGGGAGCGCAGTTCTGGAGCTCAAGGAGAACGACCAGGTGTGGGTGCAGATGCCGTCCGACCAGGCAAATGGTCTCTACTCAACGGAGTACATCCACTCGTCCTTCTCAGGGTTTCTGCTGTGCCCCACATAACCTCCTCTTCCCACTCTTCCTTTTCTATGCCCAAGCCCCCACCCCCCACACCCCCCCCCCCCCTCCCCACCATCACCTTCACCCTCCCTCTCTTCCGCCGCTCCAGTGGCCACGTGAGGAAAACCTGGAACAGCAACAAGAACAACAGCGGCAGGAAAGACAGACGACAGAGAAAGACTCGTATGAACGTATGAAAGTGAAGAGTTGAAAAGCAGGAGAAGGAGACTTCATGCTGTGTCTGGGTTTTAGCTCTTCCTTTCAAATGTCCATTTTTTTACTTTTAAATGTTGTCTTTATTTTCTATTTTCAGCCTACATGATAATAATTATTGTAATTGTTATATTATTATTATTATTATTGTTATTATTATTATTATTATTATGTTGTTGTTATTGGTATTGATGTTGTTGTTTATTGGAATCAGACTATTAAGTGCCTTACTTTGCAATGTTTAAAAAGCCGTTAATAAGACTTACCCGTGTGACTGCACATTTTGCCAAATGTTTTCTGACTCCAAAAAGCGTTCAAAATCTCTGAAGACTCTGGGGTTTGGTATTTTTTCCCCTAGCTGCAGTCACAGTCCATGTAATTCAGTGCATTGGCCATTATATGATACATATTTCCTTATTTAAAATTGTCAGATCACACCTTAGTGCAGAAACGTCATAAATGTGCTTGACTACACATTCCTATACATTCAATAAAACAACTCCTCGTTGGAATAATGATTGTTAGTTTTTATTGCCTTTTGTCACCCTTCTTAATCTGATAAGTTTCTTTTTTTTTTGAGAAGCAGTTTTGGTGCTCGTAGTTAAATGAGAATATTGTTTGTTGTTTTTGTTTTTGTTCTGTTGCTTTGTTTGTTTTTTCGTTCTATGTGTTGCAATTCTCCATTGAGAGATACTTACCTTACTCTGTGACAACTGTGCGGAGAGCATTGTGCTATTACTGGAAGCTAATGGCGTTGAGAATACTGATTATTACTTGATTACCGAAGGCGTCCAAGCTGCGTCCAACATTGGCTTGCTCATATGCAATTTACAAATACAAGCAGAACGAATCCTTGAGAATATCTTGTATTACAAAACCACAGTTCCGCATCCAAAAATCAAAACTAGCACAACTCTTTACAAAATTGCAGATCAGTCATGTGTATGATTTTAATCAAAACAACCTAACATCAAGGATGGTGCTGGGGCTTCTGATGTGGCAACTGCAAGACAGCCCCTCCAAGTCTTTGATACCGTCTATAACAGTAGTTCCCAAACCTTTTATGATAAGCCCTCTGTTGACAATGAGGGGAAGTACATGTACATTAGTAACTATAGCAACATCCTTGGTTCTGCCGATTTAGATCTAGAAGAAAGAGCAGGAGAAAGAGTTTTCATTCTCTTCATTTAGTACTTTGCTTATGTTTCAGTCGGTGTGGTTGGGTTTTCCTACACAAGCCACACACAAAGAGACCATGTCTATCTTATTACTTTACGAGGTAACCACAAATCAAATTCACATCCACTGGTTGAAAAAGGAAATCATTACAACGATATTATCATCATAGAGGAAATTCATCATTATTTGCACCTGTACTAGAAATAGAAGTCGAGGTTGAATGACGTCTACAAACCATTAGAATCCCTATAAATGCTAACACAAAGTCAAACATGTGTCATCATACAAGCCATGAAATATTAAAATGACCTTATAGGCTGTGATGTGAAAACAGGATGTGCCGTGTATTTGAAGGGATTAAAAGTCAATCTTCCACCATATAGTTTAAACCAAGAATGGATGTTGAGTTAAACGTGTCCTTTTCAACTCAAGTGAAGCATTCAAACATTTACTGTTTAGAGTGGCCATCAATGCAGAGCACAGGGCACAGAGTGATTATGCAAGCAGAGCAACGTGTTGCTGTGACATTCAAGTTGTTCAGAGCGGTTCAACTATAAGAATGGTGCAAAGAAAGTAATCAGTGACGAAAGTATTGAGAAAGACTTAGATGAAATTGCATGCTTGATGAGGAAAAACAGCCAGGACAGACAGGACAGAAGTGATGGTAACTGTTGATGCCACTTTAGCCGATTATTTAAACAATATCCCAGTCTCATTCATCATTGTAATACATAAAAAACAAATGAAACCTAATGAATGATGTGCTGGAAAAGGGTTTGTCCCATAGCCTAGATAATAGTAGTTTGGCAACATTTGGCAAAAAATAAAAAAGATGTAGCAATAATGTTTTTCAGTGTGAAAAGGAGTTTTTTAAGTTTCTTCCTTCTCTTCCCCTGTCTGCAGGGTGTTCATCACAGAGCACAGTTTGTATAAACACTTCTCCCTTTTAGACGCAATTTTGTTGAAGGTGTCTTTCATATTACTGAGGGAAGGGACACGTCTGAACATCAATAGTTATAGGCATTGGTGCACTCTTATACTGGCTTGCCATCTACAGTTCTCCACTGTTAAGGAAAGGTTTGTATATTATCATGGATTTATTGTTTTTTTATCATTTGATTTTATTGTTTTATTTTTACAGACACTTGACTAACCTTGAATTTGATATTTTTTCCATATCTCCTGCTTTCACCTCTTCTGATGAGACAATTCTTTATTAGCAAATATCATGCCATATAATATAAACACGTCAGCTGGGAATAGAATGTTATTATGTAGAATTTGTCATGCTGTCTTCATATCATTTAGAGTAAACAAAGGCAAGAGATTAGCCTAGAAAGTCTTGATTTGCTTTTTAAGGGACATTGGTTTCAGAGCAGAGACACACAAAAGAGGCCAATTCCGTTTGCACATGAAGACCATGATGGTGTATTTATACATTTGAGATATCTGAATAAGAGTCTGAGATATCTGAATAAGAGTGTCTAGTAATTATGAATTATGAGGATTGAAATATGTTGTTAACATACTACCATTATTTGTGAAGGATTGTCTTGGACAAATTTTTTTCCTTTTTTTTGTGTTTTGTTATACATATTATGTTATAGGGTTATTGTTTGTCTTGTACATGGCTATTGCATATCCTTCATGCAGTAGTATTTGGGTATAAAATGCACTCATTTTTGACTGAACTGTTTTTTTTTGTTTGTTTGTTTTTTGGTCTACTCATACAAAATCTACCATACTTGATTGTATTGACACCACATCAATAAATTCTTTCTTGTATTGATGTTTCTATCAGTGTTTGCTTTATTGTAAAAAAAAAACTGCATGGCACCACAATCCAAGCCCAATATCAGTCCAAAACCTATATATGACTCTTTCAGAGAGAGATACACACACAAAGTGTAATGGGAGTTCCAGTAGGGGTCTCAATAAAGTCTGGCCAGTGACATAACATAATTTCAACAGCAGGGGGAGCTAGTGGGATTAGTCATCTTTACACACATAGGCTAATACAATATGCTAATATACTCATTAGATACAAATTAAGTGTGGTCGATATGACTTGAAAAAGTTTTCATAGCAATTCAACAATACTTCAGAATGGTTTGATTTGATTAGAGATTACAGGCCTGAACATGAAGTTTATAAGTTATATAAGTATATAAGTATATAAGTTTATACTGCCTTCTAGACAAACTACTTTGTGCACTGTACTACACCGACTACAGATTCACAGCACTGGCTTTAAACCGATCAATCGTAGAAACAGGATATATAATAGACCTAGGGCTACACATCTTCAGCCTTCTCCCATTAGGTGTTCTGTCTGTCACACAGATATCACGCACAAGAAGCCTTCAGAGATCTAATGCAAGTGCAGCAATGGTAGCAAGGGGATAGCAATGATTTTTTTTTTTAAACCTCCATGCTGTTTACAATTTGTAGACACTGTCTTGACACAAACAGTGCCAAGCATAAACAACACATTGCTTTTACAAAGCACTGGGTGCCTTAAAAATCACTATATAAATGCAATGTGTTGTTGTTGTTGTTGTTGTTGCTGTGAACTATAAAGTGAAAGGGGAACCTCACTAACTACCACTAATGTGTAGCACCCACCTGGGTGATGCATGGCTGTCATTATGTGCCAAAATGCGCAACACACCAGTTTGAGGTGAAGTGTGAGCGAGGGAATGAAGGAGCCAATCACACTGAGGAAAATACATATGAATTACAAGCAATAAACAACAGAAAGACTAACATAATAAAATCAACACAAATAATAAAAGGATACTGTACTATAGAGAAAACAGATCCAGGCTTGCTCAGAGCAAGGCCTGTATCTAAACGGGTACAGCAACGAAGAGAGATTACCGAAGAATTTGTCAGTATTTGTTGGTAAAGAACCCACCATTATGAGTGTGTTGGTCTAAGATGCCAGATAGCACTGTTAAGCATTCTGAAGGTGTTGTGGGCCTAATTCATTGAAACACAGATGAAGGAAGATGCTGCTAATTGCTCCAGTGAAATGCCCTCGAAAGCTCTGTTGGTGATGCCTTTTGGTGAAGGTTGCTGAAAGCTGCTCTGTTGGTGATGCCTTTTGGTGAAGGTTGCTTAATGTTGCTTTGTTGGTGATGATATATAGGTTGTTTGATGGTAAATAGGTTTGGCTGTTGATTGTTAGTGATTTTGTTTTTGATGGTAAGTAGGTTTGTTGATGATTTTGTTGGTAAATAGGTTTGGCTGTTGGTGATTTTGTTTTTGATGGTAAATACTGTAGGTTTGTTCATGATTTTGTTTTTGATGGTAAATAGGTTTGCCTGTTGGTGATTTTGTTTTTGATGGTAAATACTGTAGGTTTGTTGATGCTTTTGTTTTTGATGGTAAATAGGTTTGGCTGTTGGTGATTTTGTTTTTGATGGTAAATACTGTAGGTTTGTTGATGCTTTTGTTTTTGATGGTAAATAGGTTTGGCTGTTGGTGATTTTGTTTTTGATGGTAAATACTGTAGGTTTGTTGATGATTTTGTTTTTGATGGTAAATAGGTTTGGCTGTTGGTGATTTTGTTTTTGATGGTAAATACTGTAGGTTTGTTGATGATTTTGTTTTTGATGGTAAATAGGTTTGTTGGTGATTTTGTTTTTGATGTTTGGCTGCTGATTGTCCGCTGCCTATTGACGAGTAATCTGTGTTACTTGACTGGAGGCCCTATTCAGATATCAGGGATGGATAACATAACTCATATAATATATTATGACTATTGACCGTTTCAAGAGAGTTCCATCATCAGCATCTAGTTGTTCCCACAAGGCTTCTGTTTTAACATTCCATATTATGTTATTTTAATGAAGTGGAAGTAGATTGGGAACAAAATAGATAGTTAGGGAAAGTTAGGCTTTTTTTTCGCCAATCTGCAAAAAAAATTCTTACCAATAGCTTTTTTTACTATGTAAAAAAAGAGGTGTCTAGTTACACCTCCCAATTTATCCACGGCCAAATCCTCGGGGAAACACCTGGAAAGCCCATTAAGTTTGGCAGAGGGACTGGGCGAAAATAATGAAAACATTTTGTTGACCAATATTAGCTTTTGAGATGTCTAACTAGGGGTTTTTAGGGGTGCTGAATCTATCCCAGCCATTAGTTTTGAGTAAAAATGACTTCAAGTCCATAAAAAATCCATAACAAGTGGTTTTATTGAACACACAAAACAAAACAAAACTTTCTTAATCAGTTTAAAATTTAACAAACCTCTTCCCTCAACTCCCCTGCACTTCCTCACTCCTGTTATCTTCTGGCTGGTTGATGTTCTGGCAAGAGTTACCATGACAGTTCCAACAAGCAGAAATACACTTGACTCCTTGCTTTTTACAGCAGCACCGGAGAGTGTCACAGACACCTGCACAGTTGCAGCTGACAAACTTCAGAAGGTAGTCTGGTGCAATGGCATCTGGTGTGACTGGTGCATAATCATGTTCTCCTTGTTTCTACCCACACTCAAGGACATCTAGTGATGGATTTTGTAGCAGCAGCCAATCTCTGGTCTGGAGATATGCCCGCAGAGAGTGCTATGCTGCACCCCCTGTATAGTCGGAAGTAGTTTCTAAGGCTTGACACTAGTTATGTCCTCATGAGTTTTACATGTTGCTCACTGTCCACCCTCAACATTGGACACTCTTTTTTCTCTCTCTCTATCTCTCTCTCTCTCTCTCTCTCTCTCACACACATATTTATGCACATTGACTCTCTCACAAACACATTCACAACCACACACCCACACATCTATGCACATTGACTCTCTCACAAACACATTCACAACCACCCACACCCACACAAACACATATGCACACACTTACAAATAAAGTTCACACCTTCACTGATACTGTCTCTCTCTGTCTCTGTCTCTCTCTCACACACACACGCACAAATACACACACGCAAAATGTCCTTTCTCACACACACTATGTTGAGACAAAATTATCTGTGATTATAGTACCAGTGTGTTACACGCAAAGTGTGTGAGTGTGTGTGTGAGAGAGAGTCCAATGCGGAGAGTGGACGGTGATCAACAAAATGTAAAACTCAGGATTAGAGGATTAACTGAGTTAATATTTTTGTAAATATGTTATTATATCTTTTCATGGGACAACACTGAAGAGACGACGTTTTGCTAGAATGTAAAGTAGTCAGTGTACTCAAAATAACACAACAAGCAGCCATTAATGTCTAAACCGCTTGTGAGTACACCCCTGAAGTGAAAGTGAAAATGTCCAAATTGGGCCCAATTAGCCATTTTCCCTCCCCGGTGTCATTAGTGTTACAAATTCTCAGGTGTGAATGGGGAGCAGGTGGGTTAAATGTGGTGTTCGCTCTCACACTCTCATACTGGTCACTGGAAATTCAACACCCTGAAGCTGAGCTGCAGCACGGTGGCTAAGACCATACAGCGGTTTAACAGGACAGGTTCCACTCAGAACAGGCCTCGCCATGGCCGACCAAAGAAGTTGAGTGCACATGCTCAGCATCATATCCAGATGTTGTCTTTGGAAAATAGACGTATGAGTGATGCCAGCATTGCTGCAGAGGTTGAAGGGGTGGGGGTCAGCCTGTCAGTGCTCAGATCATACATCGCACACTGCATCAAATTGGTCTGCATGGCTGTCGTCCCAGAAGGAAGCCTCTTCTAAAGATGATGCAGAAAGCCCGCAAACAGTTTGCTGAAGACAAGGAGACTAAGGACATGGACAACTGTAACCATGTCCTGTGGTCTGATGAGACCAAGATTCACTTATTATTTTATATTTTATTATATATAAACTTATTTGATTCAGATGGTGTCAAGTGTGTGTGGCGGGAACCAGGTGAGGAGTACAAAGACAAGTGTGTCTTGCCTACAGTCAACAATGGTGGTGGGAGAGTCATGGTCTGGGGCTGCATTAGTGCTGCACTGGGGAGCTACAGTTCATTGAGGGAACCATGAATGCCAACATGCACTGTGACATACTGAAGCAGAACATGATCCCCTCTCTCGGAAACTGGGCCGCAGGGCAGTATTCCAGAATGATAACGACCCCAAACACACCTCCAAGACGACCACTGCCTCGCTGAAGAAGCTGAGGGTAAAGGTGATGGACTGGCCAAGCGTTATTCCAGACCTAAACCCTATTGAGCATCTGTGGGGCATCCTCAAATGGAAAGTGGAGGAGTGCAAGGTCTCTAACATCCACCAGCTCCATGATGTCGCCTTGGAGTGGAAGCTCTGGTGAATTCCATGGCCAAGAGGGTTAAGGCACTGCTGGGAAATAATGGTGGCCACACAAAATATTAACACTTTAGGCACAATTTGGACATTTTCACTTAGGGGTGTACTCACTTTTGGTGCCAGCGGTTTAGACATTAATGGCTGTGTGTTGGGTTATTTTGAGGGGACAGCACATGTACACTGTTATACAAGCTGTACACTCACTACTTTACATTGTAGCAAAGTGTTATTTCTTCAGTGTTGTCTCATGAAGAGATATAATAAAATATTTACAAAAATATTAACTCAGTTCATCCTCATGAGTTTTACATTTTGTTGATCACCGTCCACTCTCCGCATTGGACTCTCTCTCTCTCTCTCTCACACACACACACTTTGCGTGTAACACACTGGTACTATAATCACAGGTAGTTTTGTCTCAACACGGTGTGTGTGAGAAAGGACATTTTGCATGTGTGTGTGTTTGTGTGCGTGTGTGTGTGTGTGTGTGTGTGTGTGTGTGTGTGTGTGTGTGTGTGTGTGTGTGAGAGAGAGAGAGACAGAGAGAGACAGTATCAGTGAAGGTGTGAACTTTATTTGTAAGTATGTCTGTTTGTGTGGGTGGGTGGGTGGTTGTGAATGTGTTTGTGAGAGAGTCAATGTGCATAGATGTGTGTGTGAGTGGTTGTGAATGTGTTTGTGAGAGAGTCAACGTGCATAAATGTGTGTGTGTGTGAGAGAGAGAGATAGATAGATAGAGAAAAGAGTGTCCAACATTGAGGGTGGACAGTGAGCAACAAGTAAAACTCATGAGGACAACATAACTAGTGTCAAGCCTTAGAAACTCCGGCTACAGGAGGTGCAGCATAACACTCTCTGCGGGCATATCTCCAGACCAGAGATTGGCTACTGCTACAAAATCCATCAGTAGATGTCCTTGAGTATGGGTAGAAACAAGGAGAACATAATTATGCACCAGTCACACCAGATCCCATTGCACCAGACTACCTTCTGAAGTTGCAACTGTGCAGGCGTCTGTGACACTCTCAGGTGCTGCTGTAAAAAGCAAGGAGTCAAGTGTATTTCTGCTTATTGGAACTGTCGTGGTAACTCTTGCCAGAACATCAACCAGCCAGAAGATAACAGGTGAGGAAGTGCAGGGGAGTTGAGGGATGAGGTTTGTTAAATTTTAAACTGATTTAAGAAAGTTTTGTTTTGTAATTGTTCAATAAAACCACTTGTTATTAACTAATATTAACTAAACTAATGGCTGGGATAGATTCAGCACCCCTAAAAATCCCTAGTTAGACATCTCAAAAGCTAATATTGGTCAACAAAATGTTTTCATTATTTTCGCCCAGTCCCTCTGGGCACCCCAAACTTGATGGGCTCTCCAGGTGTTTCCCCGAGGATTTGGCCGTGGATAAATTGGGAGGTGTTACTAGACACCTATAGGAACACATAGTAAAAAAAGCTATTGGTAAGACATTTTTTTGCAGATTGGCGAAAAAAAAGTCTAACTTTCCCTAACTAAGAACGTTCAAGCATTGTTTTTGCTTTTCTTGTTGAAAGGGTCTTTAATGTGATTTGGTAGGGCTACTTCACATGACAAAGGTGGTCAAAACTGCATCTAAAATCATTAGGGTTCCACTTGAACCGCTCCAAAACATTTAGCCTACTGGAAACACAGCAGGCACTAGGTATTATGCAGGATTCTAGTCATCCTGCACACAATCTCTTCTTCCACCTTCAAAAATTTCAATCAGGGAGGCGTTTGCAGAGCATCCCAAAACGCACATCATGTTTCAGGGATAGTTTTTACCGTTTTTACAGGAAGGAGGGCTGAGGTCTGAGATTATTTACGATGTTTACTGGATGTTTTAAATGTTATTTATAATTGTTAAGTATTGCCTGTTGCTGAGAGAGTGCCAAGGCACGTTGTATTTCATTGCTGTGGTAATATGCATATGACAATAAACTTGAACTGAACTGAACTGAACTGAAAACACAACTTTGTAGGTTAGGCCTACACCTTGAATAAAAAAATGAAGGCTAAATAAAAGCAAAACTGCCAGGCGAAATAGAGATATGACTTGCTACTGTTGTGACAATACCCAACAAGAATACTAGGCTATTTGATTGACAGTATGGCCTAAATATTGTTCAATGGATTTTCCTATTTGCCTTGCCTGCTTTTGGTGGTCTGAGGTGATCACACAGGTAGGGACCTTTAGTCTTTTTTCCTGTAATCTGTTCAACAAATAGCAGAGCTTTTGCTGTTGACCTTTCAGTGTGGACACCGGGATAAATCACTGTCACATAATAACAGCGTGAGTCATTGACTTTCTTCTTACCTCATCGCATTGCAGAACAAGTTATAGCCTATGCAAATTTTAAACAAATTACTCATTATCTCT
Source organism: Alosa pseudoharengus (assembly GCF_046254945.1). Taxonomy (NCBI): domain Eukaryota; kingdom Metazoa; phylum Chordata; class Actinopteri; order Clupeiformes; family Clupeidae; genus Alosa; species Alosa pseudoharengus. The sequence goes on from NW_027468685.1 coordinate 5,263,734, forward strand.
TTAACATGTTTAGCAGTTGAATAGTGATGATGATAATAGGCTAATGAGATTCGTTTACTTTTGTCATATGCTCACGGCAGCTCGTAAAACATCAGCCGACCTGTCATCGAGCGTCCTGCGTAGCGATGACGCCATGGTGAGTAACTCCTCCTTGGCTATTCTAAAAAGAGCTCTCATTCTCGCAGCGAAGAAGGGGAAGACAGACCTCCCAGCGCTTATTGCTCTCCATCCACATTCTCCGGGATTGATACGGGATTTCAATGTTCAGCCTGCTCCTTGTAAGTGACATTATGACCCTACGAAAATAATCACGGAATGTTTTCCTTATTTTAGAGAAAACGGGTAGCTCTTCAACTACATAGAACTCGACAAGAGTTGGAGGCTAACATTAGCGCGCGTGTGTGTGGCAGCCATAAGTAGCTAATGTTAGCTTACATTACTTCTGAAACTTGACCTCGATTTAATGTTAAGCTCGTGTAGTTTAGCCCATAAAAAAGCTGACCAATCCAAAGTGAAATGATGTAGCAAAGTTGGTGTTCGGAAGATTCGATATTATTGTCCATGAGATGTGCAGGTATACCTGTTGGTTGATTATTGTTTTCTTTACTATTTAGCGGTAACCTGGCTAGCTTGCTATCAAACGCAGCCGCTAGCTCTGTCTTGGTTTGTAGTTACAATCCAGATGTTAAGACGGGGTTTTCCCTTTGGCTGTTTATTATTGTACAGCTATATTTTCACGTTAGATACAAGAATTATTGAATTTCAAGCTCGAACTAACGTAACGTCAACTGATGTGGCTGCTGGCAAAGGTTAACGCAACAATCGCACGGCTATTTATCGCTATCCTAGCATGTAAGTTAACGTGGAATGTGTGTCTCAGGAGAATGGAACAAGCTAGCTGGCTAGTTTATACCAGTTTTTGCCAGACTATCAGTTTAACGTTACCGATTGACGACAAGACTGAGCATTGTGGTGGTTGGTGGTGAAAGGGACTTGACAAAACGATAAGTTATTTAATGTTAGCTAACAAAACCTCGCCTTATCTCAACTGATTGCTAATGTTAACTTAAATCTCCGCCTAGCTGCTCATCATTTTGCTCCTGATCCTATAACGTTGCAGTTATTGTCTGACGTTACATACTTATGGGGTCTAGCAGTGCTAGCAGTACATGTCTATTGTGTGACGTTAACTCTCATCGGCTAAATCAAACGGTGGACAAAATGCTGTTATTCATATTGCAGTTTAATACAGACAGCTGGTGCTGTTGGTCTGTTTTCTTATCTGTGGAGTCCAGAAGACAAACGCATTCAAAACACGAACTTACATTAACGTTAGCACTACCTCTTTGTTTAAACCGGAATCGATCTCCATGTGTGTGCATTTATTTGGTGAATTCTGTTTTCAGTTACTCCATAAACGTTGACAGACAAGCTTTGGTTTCTGGTAAGTGACACTTGTTTCGCATTAAGAGTTGACTGTCACGTTTTTCTAATGCTAGGTCATTCATGGCCACAGCCATTGTTATATCAACAGATTTAATGCTAGTCTGCCTTTGGGTGATCAAATCATTTTAGAGCGATGATTCATCGTGTAAATGGAGCTTAGTCGATGTCCTTGTTAAGTAAACAGCCAGGTCAGGTGTCTTGTCAGGTCGGTTTGAGATGTGGTTTATCAGTTACTCGGTAGGCACGGAGCTGCCAACTAGCCGTCCTGAGCCATATTTGGAGGTTGGCTTCAATAAGGGACGATAGCGAAATTACATGGTTAACCCCGGCAAAGCGTTTGTTGGCATTTCATTAACTTGAACCGGAAGGTAGATAGATGGTTGCAATTTGAGACGCTGTATCTATTGTCTTACTAGTTCCTGTTCCTGTGTAAGCAGACGCAAGGGAGGAAACGGCCGTAGCTTCGCAGATTAGATGTCTGCCGTTTTGTACACCGTGCAATGCAATATCAAGTGGCACTGTGGCCAACTCTTCCCACACATAGCGGGCGAAGGAGAATGAGGACGTGTCCGGACATGTTGTCGCCTAACTTGCTGTGGCTGAGCAAAATTGGCTAACATAGTCGTATAACGTGACATCAAACGCACAGTAGTGTAGCTACCGAGGCCCTCGGAAACACTCTGGTTCCGTTGGTAATTCTGGGCGGGCGTCTATTTGCTGTCGATCGAAGATCACACTTGACGTGACAGGGGCATGTTTGACATCACAACTGCGGCTCAGCGGACGTAATGCATGTTATCAGAAATGTTTTGGTGTACTGGAGTCTGCCATGCAGGGAGAACGTTTTTTTAAAAGACACAGTAAATGGAGGCCTTCAACGTGCTTAGCTTGCGTTTCCCAGGCAAATTTATTAGGCATAGCTCTTCATGTGTCAGGGCCTCCTCCCCTTACCTGGAGCAACTTTGCCAGAGAATGACAAAGATGCATTAGTGTATTTCAGCAGTTACTTTGACACAGTTGCAATATACATTCAGATTAAAAATCGCAGGGTATTCAACAGGGTTGTGTTAAATTGCCTGATTACTGATTAAGAGAACTTCCATAGTGAAAGTGGGGAGATAACGCATGTAAACACAACAGGAATATAATGCTTCATCATAACTTTAGATTGTTCTCTGGAATCTTGTCCGTTTCTGATGCCAGTCAAAATAACGGTTACTCTGAAATCCTGGGTATGTGACTTGCTTTTGTAGGCTTGTTGATTGCGTCTGTTGTCAGCTCAGGGGAAGGGCTTCCATAGAAGAACTGGTAGATATGCATTCTTGTTTTTTTTTAAGAGCTTTGCTGCTACAGCATAGGATGCTCTCTGTCCTCTGTCCATGAAATATGCTGTTTTATTACTTTGTGATTCTTGTTCAATATAGCAGAACAAGGCAACTAGTGAATTAATTGCCACCTATTTTGTTAATTGGTTTGTGTCATTTTGTGATGAAAATACCTCAATTCTCTGATTGCACCCTTTTGAACTTGAATATTTTTAAGACAAGCGTATTCTTCTATGATAAACTAAATGTATGTGGTGTGTGGACAAAACAGGGGCATTTCAGGACATAATCTTGGGCTTTGTCAAACATTGATCAACATTTTTATTATCCCAGTTTTCTGACATTTTATGGATTAAACTACTGTGATTAAATCAAGAAAACGATCAACAGTTTATCGTATAGTATGTGTGCTGGTAATGTTGTTGAATGTGTCCCTTGTCCCTTGAATCATTGAATAAGCTACTGTAATGCGCCCTTTTAAATTGTCCCTTGGGGACAAATAAAGTGCATTGAATTGAATTGCACATTTTAGCCTAATCTTCTATGAAAATCAATGTTAATGTAAAATGTTAATGTTGCAGGCCTAGTTCTAGCTAGCTTCTTTAGCCACCACCTATTTTGAATTACTTGGTTGATTAATGGTTAAGTTAATATATGCAGTCGTGCAGTGAAGTTGCTGTTGATAAGGTTTGGCTTTGAATAGAAAGAGGAAGTTAAAATGCTGCAGAAGTCAAAGGATGCTGGTGGATATGTAAATTCCGCAATGCCCATCAACTGTGAAGTCAAGAACTAGAGTTTATGTCTTGTGATTGTCATTATAACCTATATTCATGTTGCTTTTATTTCCTATAGTCATAATATCATTTTAAATCATTATGTAAGGTGTTATGCCTGGTATAAGCAGTGAAGCAAATAGAGAAGACCAGTGGTTTAGGCTAAGGTACTTTTTCTATGCGTGTGTGTGTGTGTGTGTGCGTGTATGAGTGCCCCCCCCCCCCCCCCCCCCCCCCCCCGTAGAAACCTCCTCTTGTTTTAGAATGTAATATACTTTCAAATAGCCATGTTCATTTTTGAACACACATACACCACTCTTTGGCCTACACATTCAGCAGCAGGCCTGTTTGATTATAGCTCATGTTCATTGCACAGGTAGCCCAAGCTTCAAGAGTGTGCTGTTGATTTTGCCAACAATGTGAAGGAAAGGCTTTTGCCTTTTGTCTTTCATGTGGTGTATATGCCATGGAAAATGTCTCAAGTGTGTGTATTGTGTGTGTGTGTGGGGTAGTCCAAGTAGGTCACATCCGTGGTGACCTGCTTTCTGCCAAAGCAATTACACACACACACACACACAGTGGCTCCACATGCTGGAAATAGACCTCAGTCCGGCAAAACCACAGTCCACTACACCCCTCTCCCCTTGATGCCAGTTGCTGTGGCCTCATCTCCCAGCATGCACTGGGGAGACGTGTGTGTGCACGCCTCGAGCTCTGTGACTAAGTGTCCATACCACGAGAGTCCTGCGTGCTCGTGTCCGACACACACTTCACACACACAGCCCTGGTGCCTGGTTGGGATTGTCTGGACAACTGTTCAGATTTGTGTGTGTGTGTCTGTGTGTCTCTTTTACTCTTGTATATTGATTATAAAGATGTCCTCTCAGCCCAGCTTTGGGCAGTGTAACTTTGCATGCTGAGAAGTGACTTGTGGCTATGGAGGAGAGGGTTACGTCTGGTGAAGTCTTTGTCTGTCTCTCTCTCTCTCTCTCTCTCACACACACACACACACACACACACACTCTCTCTCTCGCTCGCTGGTGCTTTTTCTCCGTCTTTTCCTTTGTGCTCTTCCTCATAGCTTTGTGAGACCACGGCTGTGGGGTCATTGAGTTCTGCTGCTGGAGCTGTGTGTGTGTGTGTGTGTGTGTGTGTGTGTGTGTGTGTGTGTGTGTGTGTGTGTGTGTGTGTGTGTGTGTGTGTGTGTGTGTGTGTGTGTGTGTGTGTGTGTGTGTGTGTGTGTGTGTGTGTGTGTGAGAGAGAATCCCAGACAGACTGCTGCAGTTATTTATTCTTCTCTCTCACTTGTGTGTGTGTGTGTGTATAAAGGCTCCGCTTATGGAACCCGGCTGCCAGGCTGGCTTACTCGGTGCTCCTTGTCCCCACCACGTCCTGTGTGTGTGCGTGCGTGCGTATGTGTGTCGGAGAGAGTGTGAATATCCTCTTTTGCAGTCTCTATCGTTTGCATGCCAGTGCTGGCAGGCTATTGTTATATTGGAGTTGCCTTAAAGGCCTGCATAGCCTAGCTTCCTCTTCTGCCGCGTGATATCGGGTGCGTTGTTGTCAACCTTTTTTAGCTTCTCATGCCTCTGGGGATGATGAGCCAGCAGTTTATTATTTGTATTATTATTTGTTTATTTTTTTTATTGTTTGTTTGCTTTGTGTCCTGCCGATGATTTAAGTGGAGAGTTCAAATCCATCCAGTGATGGCCTCTGTTCCTACACACACACACACACACACACACACACACACACACACACACACACACACACACACACACACACACACACACACGTGACCCATCCTACTGTCTCTCTCAGCTTGCCTTCTTAAATATTTGTAGAGCCCCCACTGCAGCCTTTTAAAGGCCCCATCTCCAGCCCCTTAGCCCTACAGGAGCCTGTGTCTGCCTGTGATGCGGATCACCGTGGCAACAGGGATTCCG
>NW_027468685.1:5274223-5374223 GCF_046254945.1 Alosa pseudoharengus
CAGAGAGTGAGAGTGGACTGGCCTCCATGGCCTTTCTGTTGCTATGGCGATGACCCTGTATCCATGGAGGATGCTCGAGGCCAGCCATGTTAGAAGAATGCAACCAGGCGACCTCCGGAATGTGTGAGGTACAGGCATGCAGCGCCGCAGGTGGGGGTGTGTGTGTGTGTGAGTGAATCCCCCCACACACACACACACACACACACACACACACACACACACACACACACACACACACACACACACGCAGCGTGTGAGACTCATTTACGCACGGCAGAGTTTATTTTGGGGATTTGGACCAGGCCTGGCTGGCCACAGCCTGAAGCGGTCTGTTTTCTGTTCGGCCGCCGCTGGTTGGCTATGACCAGTACCCACCCTGCTGCCAACCCCCACAGTAGTGACCACGCTACACACACACACTACACTCATGCACACTCCTTTAACCTCGCTGACCTCTGTGCTGCCCGTCTGCTTGTCTGTTGGTTTTCACTCACACTGGGCTACCTCTATCTCAGTCACACCAGCGCTCCCCTATCACATAGCGCTGTTTGTGTGTGTGTGTGTGTGTGTGTGTGTTAGTGTATACTTCTCTAACATATTCTCTCTCTCTCTCTCACACACACACGTTCACACACGTTCACCTCCTCCCTTTCGAAGAAAGTCTTTTCACAGAATTGCGTTTCTCTTCTCATGTCTCCTGACTTCCCAGAATCCTCTGCCTATGCGGGCACACTGAGTTTAAAAAAAGAGAAAAGAGGCCTCTGGAACTCAGACTGATTAAAAGCCGAGAGAGAGAGAGAGAGAGAGAGAGTGGAGGGGGGGGGGGGGGGGGAGAGAGGCCGGGTGAGAGAGGCCGACACTGGGATACCCTTTGTAGAGTTAGTGATTAACTCAGAGATGGCATACATCAACAGCAGCGTACATATACACACACACACACACACACACACACACACACACCCCTTTGGGCCTCTGGGCTCTTAGTCCTCCAGGTCCCCCCGCACTGTTGAAGCTGCATTTTATAACAGCTAGGGCCACCCATTCTGGGAACCACTTACTTATCTCTGATTGGACAGGGCTCAAGTCTGCGCCACAGTTTTTTAACCTCTGTCTGTCTGTCTGTGTCTGTCTGTCGTCAGGATTATGCAAAATATAGCACGCAGATTTTTTTTGTGGAGGGGTTGGAACGAAGAACCTAATGAACCCACAGACTTTTCAGGCTACTGCATGCTAGCCTAGCGGAGCCCAGCTAGCGCCTCTGTGCCAGCTGCATGGGCTGTGGCATGGCGTTTATGTGCTTATTAACAGTTTCACACCAAAAGCCTTTAAGCTCACAGTAAGGCTCCACTCTCTTGTGTTCAAACGCCAACGCAAGTGAATATGCGATGTGGGTTTGCGTGTTGGGAATGTGTCGCCTGCTTGCACAATCAACTTCAGGTTTAGTGAACTTTAACCCAGCTGAGAATTTATGTCAGGCAATAGATACACCCACAGACTGATAAAGAAGACTGATGGAAACTATCCATAGCGGATTGATGGGAAATGGAAGCAGGAGGTGTGTGTGTGTAAATCCAAGGAGGGAGTGGTGAAGGTGTGCTTGGATGCCTGTTGAGGAGGAATGCGCCTGACACGCACATAAACAGCCAGGAATACTCTCTCTCGCTCGCTCGTCTTCAGGTGGCATTAGGAGATGTCCCAGCTTGTCCTGTTTTTGAGACTTTCACAAACACTCATGGAGAAAACAGGTGTGTGTGTGTGTTTGTATGTGTGAGGGAGATAAGGACGAATGAATGAGACTTCTTGCAATGTTTGCTCAGCACTTAGTGTTTCTAAGAGACTTGAGCAGCTGGTGTTATCTGCCCACAGGTGTGTGTACACGTATACTGTTGCTGTGTTTCTCTCGTGTGACCTCTGTGTTAGAGGCGTAACCGTGGCAGCTAGACACCTGATGAATGGATCCTTCTTGGAACCTGACAGTTGATGTCATGGCAAGACCTGACACACACACACACACACCGCAAGCATAGACCAGTAATCACCTGCAGTTGCTGAAGACCATATGCCATAATGCCCAGTGGGAATTAGGGGTGAACAATTTTGGAAAAAAATCTAATTGCGATTTTTCTCACCAATATTGCAATTGCGATGCGATATGCGATTATTTTTAAGCTCTTTATCTTCTGTCTTATTCCACAAAGACAAGCAATATAGTATGACCAACACAAAATTAGATAAGTTAAACATAAACTGTTCTTTCCTGGAGCCCAGGCCTATGTTATGATTGCATTAGGTCATTGAATAAGATTGATGAATGAAATATTTTTTATTTAACGATTTTAATCACATTAGTAGACCTATATTTGTTGTACTTCCAGCCTTGTAAACATTTAATGATTATTATACGTTTCTATTTTATGTAGATATGATCTTCTTTCGTTAGTTAACAGTTAGGTCTACATGCAGTGGCACTGACACGGCTTCTCCTTGTCCTGTGCTCTCCGCACGCACTCACACACACACACACACACACACACACAACCGCTCCTCTCCTCTGTTGGCTACTTGCACGTGAATCGGAACAGACTACTGTAGATTGTTGCAATACGCATGCATGCAAATCAACTAGTTTGTTTATATCACAACAAAGCCAATCGCGGAGACAAAACTCTTTAAACAGGCAAAGTTAGCAGCAGTTAACCGCATGTATGTAGCCTAGAGCCTTAGCAGGTAAGCTAATGTTGGAACAGCTGGGTTTATGGTGGTTGTGTCAACTACTTGCGGATAACATTATGCATCAATTCATTACCTGTGAGATGAAATGTTTGCACAGCCAACCCCCTTGGATATCGCAAATGACGTCACATATTACGAAGCGTAATCGCAGCCTTTGCGGTTTGAAAATCGTGTTTCATCATATCGCGATATTATCGCAAATGCAATAAATCGTTCAGCCCTAGTGGGAATATCCTCTATTTTAACTAATTTAAAGTGAATATGTACAACACACACACATGCCCTCACACACATAAAGAAAGCACTTGAGAGCAGGTGTCATGATGACCTCACTACACGTGAACCATAGCTAAAAGACTTCAGACTGTGGAAACACACACAAACACCCACACACACACAGAGACACTCCCCTCTTATCTCTGACCTCCCCTTGCCCCCACCCACTGTGTGTGTGTGTGTGTGTGTGTGTGTGTGTGTGTGTGTGTGTGTGTGTTGGTCACTCCACTCCACATACATGTGGCATGAAAGGTGACACTTGGTGTTGAATGAACTGAGGCCACGTCTACACGAAACCGGGTGAATTTTCTCTTACCGCTTTCACACCTTCAATGATCGCGGTAAAGAAAAAACTTGCGTGCACATACAGAGGTGCTGTAGTGCACATGCCAGACCAGTGGATGGCGCCGTGACTCGTGCAGAGGCTTCACATTTCATTTGCTTTAACAAACTGCTTTTCAATGCAACACCAAAGAACTTTTCCTCTGTCGCACGCACGGTATTTGTTTATCCAGCACCGGCTTTGCAAATAACAATGTCCACAAACACGGTAGAGTATGTTGCATGATTTATGAAAGTACGATGTATTGCGACATCAAACGCAAGTCAAATTTGTAGTTTCTCAGTATGTCTCATTCCATCGAACTACAGATCCGCTACCCGATCTGGCAAACTTACATAGTGCGGTTATAGCCGATAGAGGGCTGCGAAGCGAATGCAGAAGTGTCGTTCACCCTGTTACAAGTACTCAACAAGTTGAACGATTTTGGAAACATTATTTTAAGGTACAAAAAACTCTTTGGTGTTGCTTTAAATCAACGCTAAGAAGCGTTGTGAAGACGGCCCCTAACACACACACACACACACAGAGTAAGTCACTACCTTGGGTACATACCCAGATGGAAACATAAACGTTTGTGGTAATGAAAGAATCTCTTTCACGGTAAAAGGTCATCCTATTCAGAGAGATCATGAGTAGATCATGTGCAGATATTGGTGGGCATACCTTACACACACACACACACAGTGCAACACAAAGCCAGTTTCTAAGGTGCCCTTAAAATGTAGGCTGAAGGCTGAAAGATGTGTGTGTGTGTGTGTGTGTGTGTGTGTGTGTGTGTGTGTGTGTGTGTGTGTGTGTGTGTGTGTGTGTGTGTGTGTGTGTGTGTGTGTGTGTGTGTGTGTGTGTGTGTGTGTGTGTGTGTGTGTGTGTGTTTGCGTGTTTTTAAGATGGCTGTAGGTGGAGCAGATTCTTGAGTTCTATAAATGTGTGGGTGGGTGTTTGTCATGCTAGAAGGGTGCGGTGTTTACTGCAGGCTCAAGGAGAACCTATAGGGGAAGTTCGTGTGTGTGTGTGTGTGTGTGTGTGTGTGTGTGTGTGTGTGTGTGTGTGTGTGTGTGTGTGTGTGTGTGTGTGTGTGTGTGTGTGTGTGTGTGTGTGTGTGTGTGTGTGTGTGTGTGTGTGTGTGTGTGTGTGTGTGTGTGTGTGTGTGTGTGTGTGTGTGTTTAATGCTGTCTGTGAATTGAGAGAACAAGTTGTGGGTTAATGTGCCAGTAAATGTGTCATGCACACAGTATTGTTTGTCAATAGTGTGTGTGTGTGTGTTGTATAATTCTTGTGGGTGCGAGAGCACCAAAGTAGGTTAATAGGTGGAGTCTGTAGTCACGGGTGCCTGTCGTCTCGTCAGTGTGTGTGTGCGCGTAAATGCCAGTGTTTCTGTGTGTGCGTGCGTAAATGCCTGTGTTTCAGTGTGTGTGTGCGTGCGTAAATGCCTGTGTTTCAGTGTGTGTGCGTAAATGCTTGCGTTGGGTGGAGAAAGTGGGTGGCTTGCTTCAGCCTTATCTGGTTCACCCTGACCCAGAGAGGGAACGCTGGAAGGAGAGAAAGAAAGAGAGGAGTAAGTGAAGGGAAAAGTGACTGGTGGATGGATGGAGAGGGTGCAGAGAGAAGGATGGAATAAAGAGAGAGGGAGGAGGGAGAGAGGAAGAGAAACGGAGAGAATCCTTCAGGCCTGTTTGCCCAGGATCTGTTCCAGTGAGAGGGCTGTGCAGTGTTATGGCTGAAAATGGCACAATGGACAACAATATACAATAATATACATCATGGTTTTTTTTTTTTTTTCTTCCTTAAAATTTCAAAGGAAATGGTTCTATTTGTGGTGGCATGTTTACAGAATCAACTTGAATGCAACAGTTTTTAACAAATTAGCGCAGCATGGTTATGATGCTAACCAGATTTAAGCACAATTTAGTACAACCTGGAAAAATCATTGTGTGGTGGTCAATGTTGATATTGTGGTGGGCCGCCACAAATAAGTCAATGTATGGGAAACACTGGTTCTGAAGAGGGAAAGCAAGATTATTAGTGTAAACAGCTAAGGACAGGGCCTGTGTCCCATTGCTCAGAGCTATCTGAAGCATGTTGATTTGATTGATGATGCATTTACTGGTATGCTGAGAATCCATCCGGTTTTTGTTTTTTCTTTGGTTTTTTTTCCTTAAATCTTGAATGTGCTTCTGAAGGGGAAAAGCCCAGTTGCGGCACCTGCATGCTCATTACTGCAGTCTAAGCACACCGGGGACATAGTTCACATTTCACAGAGCTATCTGAAGTGTGTTGATTTGATTTGATGATTCATTTACCCCTTTGGCCGTATTGTGAGAATCCATCCTTCAGGCTGGGGTGGTGGGGGGGGGGGGTTGTTATGGTGGCTCATTGGCTCATTAGCTGTCCTGTCATTCAAGGTCAAAGACTGTGCATTGACCTGTTAATCCTGTCAAGGAAGAAAACACCTCATTTGAGTTCCAGTTATCTTTATGAGTGTGCTTTTAATTTCCTACACACACACACACACACACACACACACACACACACACACACACACACACACACACACACACACACACACACACACACACTTCCTCATAGGTGCTGATAACAGGCCTGTAATCCTATCACACGGATGCTGAAAGGTACTTCCCCTTTCTCACTGCAGATGGCCTTCCTCTTCGTCAGGTGACCTGCCCTCACCCTGCTCTGAGCCGCTGTTCCTGTAGCCGGACACACACACACACACACACACACACACACACACTTGCAAATAGACAGTGTAAGGGAGATGTGGTAATGTGGTAGCAGCTTGAAGAGTGTGTGTGTCAGTCAGACAGAGTATGTGTGTCAGTTGAAACGTGTGTGTGTGTGTGTGCGTGCGTGCACGAAAGTGTATACAAAAGAAGGTACTTGCGTGTCTGTGAGATAAAGGGAGCAAGCAATGCTAACCTGTTTCTATGTGACCTCCTGAATCGTGTGTGTGTGTGTGTGTGTGTGTTCCCTTCCCACATGCTTTTCTCTGATCCAAGCACTATCAACCCGATTAGGAGCGCAGAGTACCAGTTGGAGATATGAGAAACGTGAGTGAGGGAGAGGGAAAGATGGAACTGTGCTTGTGTTATCTGTGTGTGTGAGAGAGACGAAAGTTTGTGACCCATCACCCAGTCTACATCACGCCCACTCCCTCTGCACAGCTGGTCTTCTGTGACTGTGTGTGTGTGCGCGCACACGTACACACTCATCTTGCGAAGAGTTCAGTGAAGGTGCAAAGTTTCTTTGCATTGAGTTCTAGTGAGTTTTGTTTTTTCATCCATCCCTGGTGGAGTGAAATGGATGAATGCCCAGGCCCCTGCTCTTTAGGTGTGTGTGTGTGTGTGTGTGTGTGTGTGTGTGTGTGTGTGTGTGTAGTGTGTGTGTGTGTGTGTGTGAACCAGGAATCACCTCTTGAAGCAAAGTTAACAGGCGTTCTGAATTCGCAACAAAGGTTCTCAGAGGAGGGACGATCTAGCTATCTAGCTTTTTAAAGGTCACTACTGCGGCGGAATAAGAATACTTGCTTTTAGTGAAAAGTGCATGAGCTTACACTCCACCGTGTGGAAGACACACACACACACACACACACACACGCACACATTCCTTGGAGTGCTTATCAGGACAGCTACTGAGGGCTATGTTAACCTTCTCTTCGCTAAAAGAACCTTAGAGACTCCTTTGCAGACAGGGTTCCAGGTCTGGATAAGTATGGAAAAAAGAAACGAGGGTATGGAGAAATATTTGTGTTTCCAGACTATTGCATTTGCAGTACTAATCACTTCACTCAGGTCATAATGAACCATTCCTACTGTTGTGTAGCTTAACTGTCAGTCCCCATCGTCAAGATACAACTATGATACAACTAAGATGCAACTAAAAATGACCCAGCTAAATGGACGAATATTAAGTGTCATTTTTTAATTCACTTCAGTTGTCCATACGTTTGTTTTCACCGAGTTATCCCAAACCAGAAGTGGCCGCAATTTTCGAGAATATGGTCAGAAAAATCTACCAAGAATTTTGGAAATTTGAGTATGGAAAAAGTATGGAATTTTGAAATGCAAAATGTGTAGGAGCCCTGGGAGAATAAATCAGTGTGTGTGTGTATTTGAGAGAGTAAAAGTGTGTGTGTGTATTTGAGAGAGTAAGAGTGTGTGTGTGTATTTGAGAGAGTAAAAGTGTGTGTGTGTGTTTGAGAGAGTAAAAGTGTGTGTGTGTGTTTGAGAGAGTAAAAGTGTGTGTGTGTGTTTGAGAGAGTAAAAGTGTGTGTGTGTGTTTGAGAGAGTAAAAGTGTGTGTGTGTGTTTGAGAGAGTAAAAGTGTGTGTGTGTGTTTGAGAGAGTAAAAGTGTGTGTGTGTGTTTGAGAGAATAAATCAGTGTGTGTGTGTATTTGAGAGAGTAAAAGTGTGTGTGTGTATTTGAGAGAGTAAAAGTGTGTGTGTGTTAAGGAAAGAGGTGTCATCAGGTGCATTAGGGACTCGTTCACAGGGAATTAGATGGCATATGCGTGAGCGAGAGGAAAAATGTGTGTGTTGGGAAAAACGGTGTTATCAGGTGCATTAAGGTCTTGTTCACAGAGAATTAGACAGTGGTGTGGTGATAAGTGTAAGAGAGGAGATGGTGTGTGTGTGTGTGTGTGTGTGTTAAGTAGAGGGATGTCAGCAGGTGCTGTGATTCAGCCAGTGTCTTAGTGAGTCATCTATAATCTGCGTAATCTAAGTAATTTGCCCGGGCCGATCTCTTTGTGCTGCTGTGAACCGTGTTCCTAGGGAATTCCAAATGAGTGTGTGTGTGTGTGTTACATGTGTACGTGTGTGTGTCTGTGTTTGAGTCAGGAATCTTGGTATCAGTGAATGTTCTGTTATGAATGTGTCAGCTGTAATGAATCTACATATGTTATGCACTTTAAATGCAGACACGTTGAAGTTGTGTGTGTGTGTGTGTGTGTGTGTGTGTGAGAGAGAGTGAGCGAGAGACAAAAATAGCTTTATGGTTCTCCTCCTGTATGGCCTGTTTTGTGGGAGCCTGAAAGTTTTCAGCAGCTAAAAACGGTGTGTTGTCGCCACGTGAGCTTGGGACTGGCAGGACTGCATTCTTATTCCTTGTGCTCTATAATTTGGCATGACACACACACACACACACACACACACACACACACACACACACACACACACACACACACACACACACACACACACACACACACACACACACACACACACACACACACTCCCTCTGCTACTGTTGGTTGATTAGTTTTCTTGGAAAACGAGTGATTGTTGATGTCTTGGACAACTGTAGAGCTGTTTTCTGTGGGATCTTATCAGGTGTGTGTGTGTGTGTGTGTGTGTGTGTGTGTGTGTGTGTGTGTGTGTGTGTGTGTGTGTGTGTGTGTGTGTGTGTGTGTGTGTGTGTGTGTGTGTGTGTGTGTGTGTGTGTGTGTGTGTGTGTGTGTGTGTGTGTGTGTGTGTGTGTGTGTGTGTGTGTGTGTGTGTGTGTGTAAGAGAGTGTGAGTGCATGGGAGATAATGATGGACTGGGACTTAAGTGTGATGTCTCAGTGCTGTCTGTCATGGACGCCTCAGAGCTGTGGCGGTTGACTGAGTCATGCAGCCCAAGATGGCTGGGTTACTTTGAAGTGTGTGTGTGTCTGCGCTCAGGTAGTGCTTGGCACGTAAAGAGGGGCCCCGTGGGAGTGTGTGTGTGCGCCTGCCTTTGAAGCGCCGCTTGCCCCCTAATCTTCACCTTGTGACTGTCCTAAACAGGGCCCAAAGTGGACACACACACACACACACACACACACACACACACGCACACGCGGACACTGCATGGCAAAACATGTATACGGTCACTGCCCAGTGTGCTGACACACACACACGGACACTGCATGGCAGAACATGTACGGTGTGTGTTTGGATTTAGTAGCATGGCTGTTTTTTCTGTCATTCTATCACCCCTGCCCTAGTGGCTATGGGGCAATAGTGGAGGGCTGTAGGCCTAGTCACCATGACCAGGGTTTAAATCTGAGATGGGCGAGACAGCAGTGTGTGTGTGTGTGTGTGTGTGTGTGCTGTAGCCTCTTCTTCCACGGGTTGAAAATGAAAAGATATGTGATTGATGCCTCCACTCTGTGGGCTGGTCTGACATGGGAGACAAGAGTTGAAGATAAAAAGCACTAGGATTAACACACACACACACACACACACACACAGCCCTGGGCCCCATTGGGGAGATCTGACGCCTGGGAGAGAGTAAGCATTCTGTCGGCTCGTCCGTTTGAAGTGCGCCTTACTGTATGGAACCTTTGTGTGTGTGTGTGTGTGTGTGTGTCTGGTTCTGAATGAAGGGCGTTGTTGTCTAGGCCACACACAGGTAGAAGTGCCAGAGACATGAAAGGGCTAAAAGCGAGAGCTGCTCTGTCAATGTGAACTGTTCCTTCCTGCCTGTTGTGAGAAACCCAGACCATTACAGGACTTGACTTGTTCATTTGTTTGTTTTTATTTCATTACACTTCTGTTCATGTTTTATATGATGGGAAATGTGCCTAGTTTAGTATAATTCAGTTTATTTGAGACCTCCATATTGGTCAAACCCATCTCTCTCCCTCCATCTCTCTCTCCCTCCATCTCTCTCTCCCTCCATCTCTCTCTCCCTCCATCTCTCCTTCTCTCCGCAGAGCTTCTGTGTTGAGTGGGGTTGCCCCTATATGGCGTTTGGGAGCGTGAGCGGAGACTTCTGCCAGGCACAGCACCTCGCCTTCGTGGACAAGTGAACCGAGAGCCCCCCGAAAGACTACGCTACCCACAAGCCCCCCTGACTGCACCGCCTGCCAACACACTGGGCCTTCCTCCTCACTGCCACCCCATCTCTCTCTCTCTCTCTCTTCCTCCCTCTCTCTCTGTCTCTCTCCTCGGTGGCCCGCTCCTCCACAGCCTTGACCTCGTCCGAACCCTGTGACCCCGCCCCCTCCTTCCAGAGTTCTCGAGCGCTCTGCACCGCACGGCTCTGCGCCAGACCCCCATCGGACGCTCGTCTGCTCCTGCAGTGATTTCTCGGACTAGCCTGTCTTCCTCACCGCTCCTGAATGGGGTAAAGCTCCATCACTCTCCTCGGATGCCTCAACTGTAGTCTCCCCTCACCTCCCTCCATTTTGTTTTATATATGTGTGTGTGTGTGTTTGTTTGTGTGTGATTTTTGTTGTGTTCTGTAGTCATTTTGTTCTCAGTTGGAACACTGTGGAGTAGCGTAGCCCTCATATATTTTATTTTGTAAGTTTTGTTTTTTTGTTTTTAAATGTGTGTCATCTACTTGCTGTGTGTGTGTGTCATGTTAAATCCCCTTTCTTGAGTTTGACCTAAGTGCCCCCCCACCCACACTGTTCTCTTGTGTTGGGTTTTCTGTAAATTATTATTTTATTGGAAAGTTCTCTCTGACTTCTGAGCCAAAACCCTCTGTAAAAGTCTGTGTTTTTTTGTTTTTGTTTTTAGTTTTTTTTAATCATTATTATCAGTTCTAAGTCAGTGCATTAAGTTTCAGAGCAGTTAAAGCAACTGTGTGTGTAGGGTCAGGACTGTGAAAGTGAAGAGTGTGTGTCTGTGCTGTAATTGTGAAAGTGAAGAGTGTGTATCTGTGCTGTAATTGTTTCAAGACGTCTGGCCAACATGAACCGCCCGGCAGCAGTAGAGATCTCCTACGATGGGATGAAATTCCTCATCACGCACAACCCCACCAACTCTACACTCAACAAGTTCACAGAGGTACACACACACACACCAACCCTATGTTTAACAACATTGTAGTGTGACTGTGATTGCCAATGTGTTTTGACCCTCTGTGTTTGCGTGTGCTGTTTTAGGAACTGAAGAAGTTTGAAGTGAAGACGCTGGTGAGAGTGTGTGATGCCACCTATGACAAAGCCCCTGTGGAGATGGCCGGAATCACGGTCCTGGTAAGAACCTATGCCTCTTCCTCCTCCTCTTCCTCCACCTCCTTCCACCTGTGCCTCTTCCTCCTCCTCCTCTTCCTCCACCTCCTTCCACCTATGCCTCTCCTCCTCCTCTTCCTCTTCCTACTCCTCCTCTTCCTCCACCTCCTTCCACCTATGCCTCTCCTCCTCCTCTTCCTCCTCCTCCTCCACCTCTTCTTCCTCATCTTCCTCCTCCTCCTTCCTCCTCTTCCTCCACCTCCTTCCTCCTCCATCTCTTCCTCCACCTCCTTTCTCCTCCTCCTCCACCTCCTCCTCTTCCTCCACCTCCTCTCCTCTGCCGACTGGCTGGTTCTCTCTATTCAGCATATTTTTTATTCAAGAATAATATATTATTAGAGATCCATTCACTCATCCCTTGCCTACCCAGACTGCCTCAAGAAACTGAAAGAGTGAGTTAGTAAACAAACAAGCAAACATGTTTGCGTTCTCTCTGTGTCTGAGTAGACGGAACCAATGCACCGTTTCGTTTTATTGGTTTGAAGACAACTGGCACCACCCACCACAGACTCGCTTGTAAGAAGCCACATTCAGACAGGCGTGCGTGCGTGCGTGCGTGCGTGCGTGCAACTCCCTACACCAGGGGTCTCAAACTCCCTATTCTGATTCTAAAGGAGAATATCTGCCTTTTGGAGATTATATTATGATCGATCGTCTATTGACAGTGATGGTCAAGGTGCGTCTGTGAATGGAGGTGCGTCTTTGCGTACGACGGTGTCCACTAAGCATACCATGCTTATTTTGACCCTTTGCCCAAAATAACTCGAGGTGGCAGTGGTAATCGTGATAGTGTCCGTAATGGACGTGGTACAGACAGCTCTGAAGAAAGTCACCCGCGATAGGAACTGATTTGACCAGGCTACTTTATTGTAGACCTATAATAACGGTTTGTGGAACAGGCTAGTAATAGTTTACTATTGTTACATCTTAGGCCTACTGTTTTCCTGTTAATTTGTTATTTGGGTAATATGACAAAAATAAAGTAAACCTGCTCAAATAGTTAAACATCCAGTATTTACTGAAAGGTGCATAATTTGAGGTGCCCCTTCATAAACTTTTGTTTATACTCAAAGATTTTTACATTTACAGTAGGACTTTATCTCTGACCACTTTCAAGCCATGGCCTTTTGAAATTTTGATATGCCAGGTTTAAATAAGTTATGAGAAGAGAATATTTTTATTTGGTGTGAAACACACACATACCTGTTTTTATGCTTTTTTGTTTCTTTTCATAATTTGTATTTATATTTATTTTCTCATTATTTTATAGCACAGGTGTCTAAAAATAGATAAAAAGACTTGCACTTTCTGTTTGCAGTTTTGTATTTGAAAATACAGTATTTGAAAAAAAAAAAACATTGCATTTTAGGAAATAGCCATTCTTTTTTGTATTATTCTTTAACACTGACGCGGCCCTCCAATCAGATAACGTTGGCAGAAGTGGCCCCCAGCTCATTTGAGTTTGAGACCCCTGCCCTTCACCCTTGAGCTGGTTAAGACCAGACTAAGTGGGGAGGAGGGAGCAAGCCGAGGATTCAGGTTTCTTTTCCCCCAGAGGCCCACACCTTTTCCTAGAAGTATTGGCACTGTGGATACACACACACACACACACACACACACACACACACACACACACACACACACACACACACAATGCAGTAGGGAGTCTGTCTCTATGAAGGCATTGCGTGCGTGAAAGCAACTCCCTACACCCTTGAGCTGGTTAAGACCAGACTAAGTGGGGAGGAGGGAGCAAGCCGAGGATTCAGGTTTTTTTTCACAGAGGCCCACACCTTTTCCTAGAAGTATTGGCACTGTGGACACACACACACACACACAATGCAGTAGGGAGTCCGTCTCTATGAAGGCATTGCACCCAGATGAATTGGGTTGGTCTGTGTGTATGTGTTCTTCTCCCTTATACTCTGTGTGTGTGTTTGTCGCCTTCCTTTGAAAGCTCCTCACTTTCATTGCTCAGTGTGTGTGTGTGTGTTGAACTCCCTTCACCCTTGAGCTGGTTAAGACCAGACTAAGTGGGGAGGAGGGAGCAAGCCAAGGATTCAGGTTTTTTTTCACAGAGGCCCACACCTTTTCCTAGAAGTATTGGCACTGTGGATACACACACACACACACACACTGATCACTGAAAGTGAGGAGCTTTCAAAGGAAGGCGACAAACACACACACAGAGTATAAGGGAGAAGAACACATACACACAGACCAACCCAATTCATCTGGGTGCAATGCCTTCATAGAGACAGACTCCCTACTGCATTGTGTGTGTGTGTTTGTTTTTGTTTGTTTGTGTGGGGAACAGACCATCTTGTGAGGTGGTGGTGTTCGTCCAAGCCGCGTGGGGCCCGGGAACGATTAGTGCTGAAACACTGGACCAGTTTCACAGGCTATCTCAACCCTCTGGAGGACACACACACACACACACACACACACACACACACAACCAGGCTCTGGGATCGTCCACGGAGCTCTTTTAATCCTGTGTGTCAACATCACAACAGGCACTCCACAGAGAAGGTGTGTGTGTGTGTCTGTGTGTGTGTGTGTGTGTGTGGCTCTGTCTGAGGAGGACACTGTCCTCACCTCTCCGCTTCAGAGAGGAATACTTCTTGTGGGACTGTGTGTGTGTGAGAAAAGGGGGATGAAAAGAGTGTGAGTGTGCCTGAGCCTTGTGGTTTTTGAGTGTGTGAGTGAAAGAGAACCTGTTCTAGCCGGCTGTGAGACAAGCTTAGCAGAACTCCAAGCCCTCCCACCTGCTGTGTGCACACACACAGTCTCTCTCTCTCTCTCTCTCTCTCTCTCTCTCTCTCTCTCTCTCTCTCTCTCTCTCTCTCTCTCTCTCTCTCTCTCTCTCTCTCTCTCTCTCTCTCTCTCTCTCTCTCTCTCTCTCTCTCTCTCTCTCTCTCTCTCTCTCTCTCTCTCAGACTCTCTCACCTACTCCGCACACACACTCAAGACACACACACACGAAGCATATTCTCTGGTGCCAGCCTCACACGTCTATGTGGGCTCGATGGCAGCTCTGGTAGTGGAGCTGGTCCAAGCTTTTGTAACGTCAGGACATGTCGCCCCAACTCTACACACAAATCTAAAAGTAGGGCAGGTCTTAATTATACACACAATCCACCATTGTCGTTTCTTACCGCACTGGTGACCCACAATGTGTGACTTAAACTGTGTGCCGCCACTGAGTTGGATATTATTGTAACAGCATATCAGATAACGCATATGTTGTCATTGTTTAACATTTTAGTACCAGACTTGCTTTAGAGAAAAGCTGCTCAGCTCTCCTATCAACTGAGTGCAGCAAACTGTAAAATGTTACCATAGCATAACTTAGTGAGTTTATGAAAACATTTTACTCGTCTAAAATCTCTTCTGTGTGACATGAGCATATATATATATATATATATATATAATAATAAAAAAATATAATGTGGCATGTGGCACTGGGTGATCTCAGGGGAATCGGTACTCTATAGTACCAATGTAATTTGATTGGTCCAATTAAAAAAGGTACTGTTCAGTAGCCTACCCTAGTCTACCCAAAAGCATACTCGCTAACTAAGTTAGCAACTTTGTTGGTTGCAATGCAATTTCCCATTGCCAACCAAATAAGTTGCTAACAGGTGCTTTTGGGCTATTTGTTTGTTTGCCTGCCTGTCTGTCTGTCTGGTTGGTGCTGGTGTGTGTGTTCTCCGCAGAGAGAGAACATTAGCCCTGTGAGTCATGCCTCCTGAACCTGATAGCCCTTTTTCTTTCACACCTCCTCCCCTCCTGGCATGCTGATCTCTCCATCTTAGTCCACCCATCCCTCTCTCTCTCTCCATCTTAGTCCACCCATCCCTCTCTCTTTCTCTCTATCTTGCTTTCGCACTTTCCTCTATTCTTCCTCTGTCTCTTTCATACACACTCCCACTCTTAGTAACTCTTTGTCTCTTTTTCTCTGCCTCTTTCTTATACTTTCTCTCACATACTCTCTCTCTCTATCTCTCTCTCTCTCTCTCTCTCTCTCTCTCTCTCTCTCTCTCTCTCTCTCTCTCTCTCTCTTTCTCTCTCTTTTTTTCACATTCTCTCTCTCTCTCTCTCTCTCTCTCTCCTCTTCTTGGATTTCCTTATTGTATTCCCCTCATTCCCTATGTCTCAGTCAACCCTCTCTTCTCAGCTGCAGGAGGGGAGAACACAGACATACACACGCCACACACACACACGCCACACACAACACACACACACACACACCTACAGGAGGGGCTGCGAGAGCGTGTGTGTGTGTGTTGGGTAGAGTGTAGAGGTCAGTTGTCACATGGTTTGCAGTGGCCCACTTTACTCCTGCTCTCCGTGAGAACTCTGCGCTCTCATCTCCCATGCTGCTCTCTGGGTGTGTTGCCTGTAACCATAGACCGTGCGGATAAGGCCCTGTGGACACACACTATATCACACTGATCTCAAACGCCTGTGAAAACAGATCAGACCTGCTCACACACACATCGCCTCTTGTCCCTCTTAGCCTCATTCCTGCCACAGCACAACTCTTACTCAAATACCTCAGTCAGTCTGATCCCTTTTGTTTTGTCCCCTTGGGCTTTCCATAGGACTGGCCCTTTGATGATGGAGCCCCTCCCCCCACCCAGATTGTAGATGATTGGCTGAACCTGTTGAAGACCAAGTTCAGGGAGGAACCTGGGTGCTGCATCGCAGTCCACTGCGTGGCCGGACTGGGCAGGTGAGTCGCCTCACAGGTGCCTTCAGATCTAGAGACGTGCGTTACACCAGTGGTTCTTAAACTGGGGGTCGCCAGAAGTTTTGGAGCGGTCGCGAAATGATTAGCAGTCTGAATTAAAGACCTTTTTCTAAAGGTTTTTAGTCAAAGGCTGCCATTGACATAATGCCTTTGGTGTTGACATAGCCTACCTATGAGAGAAGACATTTTCCGCATTTGCCTACAATGCCCATCTCGCAACATTTCAAAATCAAATTCCACCGATTATAGAGAAGGGGGTCGCGAGACTTGGCCCATGTTTTTTGGGGGGTCGCCAGACAAAAAGTTTAAGAACCACTGCGTTACACCACCAATATGTACACTTTGACAGAGACATGTGCCCGCTGCGCAAGTTCCATTAAAATGTTGGGGCCTTCCTAATGAACCGGCCTTCCTGATGTTGGGTCCTTCCTGATGTTGGGTCCTTCCTAATAAACGGGCCTTCCTAATGTTCGGAGATCCAATAATGTTGTAGCCTATAATAAGACGGTTGAAGCAGAGCAAACGATTGACATTGCTCTATCTTGGTCAGTAATTAAGGATCTTTGCGATACTGACCGCTGCAAACATATAATGACCCTGGCAACAGGTTTTTAACTATGAACGTCTTTCATATCATGCCGTGAACAGTTCGTTCGCTGTCGCAGTGGAACTTCATTGAAAGTGCAAGTCAGCAAGCAATACGTTTCTATGCAACATCTGAAACTTTCAACTTCTATGTGTGGCGGTCTATTTGGTGTTTTTTAGCAGACGCATGAAATGGTGTCCACTTTAGGTTACGCTTCACTCTGCACGTATAACTACTGTAGATTACACACAAACAGGTGTGTGTGTGTGATCACACGTGGTTTCGTCAGATGCTCATCTGCAATGTAAATTCTGCACACACAGAGAGTGAGATATTGAGATCTGGCCTTGCAGGCAATTGAGGCAGAAGTGTTTTAAAGAAGCCAGCAGTTTGGCTGAGTGTGTGTGTGTGTGTGTGTGTGTGGGCGGGCCTTCACAGCTGTGACAATTGCGCCGCCACACTTTTGTGGAGTGGGTGTGTGAGCGAGAAAATTTGTCACCAGCCTCTCTCTGAAATGTGCAAAGCAGTTCCACTTTTGCACACGTAGTTCTCACACATACACAGCACCACTGCCAACCTCGCTCACACACACGCAGTGCACGGCACCCCGGTTAACCTCACTTGCAGTCAAATAAGCTTTTCAGAAGCTTTACATCTCAAAAGTAGGAAGTACAGCTTTCAAAACGACACAGCTGCATCTGACGCATCAGCGCCGGCCTCTCATTCGAGTACTGAACTCCCTGACCCCGGGGGAAGGGACAGGAACCAAGAGGAGTGGAGCACTTTTGTTGGCTTGGTCTCAAGTTCTGGTTCTTAGGGGTCACCGTCCCTCCCTCTTGCCGGTCCTATGAGATCTGTGCAGAAATGAAATGTTTCCTCCCCTCCTCTCCGTTATGAATCAGGAGGTGGTGAG
This sequence comes from Alosa pseudoharengus, assembly GCF_046254945.1. NCBI lineage: Eukaryota > Metazoa > Chordata > Actinopteri > Clupeiformes > Clupeidae > Alosa > Alosa pseudoharengus. Next base: position 5,291,835 of record NW_027468685.1, read on the forward strand.
GCTGTGGCTTGAAGGTTGATATCTCTCTCTCTCTCTCCCTCCTTCCCTCTCTCTTTCTTTCTCTCTCCCTCCCTCTCTCTCTCAGAGCTCCCGTGCTGGTGGCCTTAGCCTTAATTGAGTGTGGGATGAAGTACGAGGATGCTGTCCAGTTCATAAGGCAGTAAGTATCTCCGACTAATAGCCATCAGTTTCAGTTCATAAGACAGGAAGTATCTCCGACTAGTTGCTGAAAGTTTATCAATTCATAAGACAGGAAGTATCTGCGACTAGTTGCTGAAAGTTTATCAATTCATAAGACAGGAAGTATCTGCGACTAGTTGCTGAAAGTTTATCAATTCATAAGACAGGAAGTATCTGCGACTAGTTGCTGAAAGTTTATCAATTCATAAGACAGGAAGTATCTGCGACTAGTTGCTGAAAGTTTATCAATTCATAAGACAGGAAGTATCTCCGACTAGTTGCTGAAAGTTTATCAATTCATAAGACAGGAAGTATCTCCGACTAGTTGACTAAAGACTGTATCTCAGCCACGTTCAGAGGACTGTAAGTAGCTCTCCGTCCTTTTTCTCATGTAAGTGTCTGGTAGTCCAGTTCTTAAAACAGGAATAGCCTCTCTTAGTTTAGTTCAGAAGAACTACAGAAGTAGTTTTGTTGGTGCAGTTTACAAGATGAAAATTGTGTTATTGGTAACTAGGAGAACAGAAGGACTGCCTTTCATTTAACAACTGTAGTTTTATAAGAACACTATTGAAACGCAGCACAGGGCTGCCCATGTGCACAAATGACTCTTTCCATCACACATACAAAAGATGTCCAGCATTTTTCCTCTCTCTCTCTCTCTCCCCTAACTAACTTCTCCCTCTCTTTCTCTATCTATCTCTCTCTCTCTCCCTCCCTCCCTCCCTCTCTATCTCCCCTAACTAGGAAGAGACGTGGAGCATTCAACTCCAAGCAGCTTCTTTACCTGGAGAAGTACCGGCCCAAGATGCGCCTGCGCTTCAAGGACTCCAACGGCCACAACTGCTGCATCCAGTAGACCGCCGCCGGAGCGTTCCGCGCCCAGCACCATACCTTTTTTTAGCAAGCAGAAGACGACGACGACAAAGAAGAAGAAGAAGAAACCAAACTCGAACCGATACAAACAAAAAAAGAAAAACAAAATATTTGCTATGTAGGGACAGAAGCCGAGCGGGGGTCAGCAAAGCGTAAATGTTGTGGTGATTGTGTTTGTCTTGATACTGGACTGCGAGGAGCGGTTAACGGAGGACAGGACTGTGTGCAGGACATAGGCCTGTACAACACACCAGCTGTATGATTTCAGAGCTAGAGGTCAAAGCACACCGATTAGGCCCACCTCCTGGTTACCTGTGTACCAATCACGGGCTTAGAATCTCACTTCCTGTTGGCCTGTGAGCCAATCGCAGGCTAAAATCCCTCCTGATCTTTTTTTTTCCTTCTATACCCCCACAGACCACCCACCCTTTCCCCTGATCTAATCATGGGATAACCTTTTTTATTTTTGTTTTTTATTCTACATGAAAAATGTTGTTTAAATGAACCAGTGGTAATAGAGATTTATACATGTGAAATTGTAATGATATTAATGATTTTTATTAATAACATTATTGGTATGATTATTCATGGGCCAGACTTATGTACTTAAATTTTTGTTTTGAAGCCTCCTTACACAAACTCAAGTTGTTTTGGTCAAAGTGACTGTAGGATGGGCATGGGTGTTATTGCACAAAAACAAAGAAACTGAACAGGTTCCATTCAAATGCAGTAACTTTCTCTCTTTCTCTCTCTCTCTCTCTCTCTCTCTCTCTCTCACCCCCCACCCCCCCCCCCCCTCTTCTGGGAATTTCCCTCTGTAATTTTGGGCGGTTTCGGATGGGCTTGACATATGTCCTCTGTATTTATTCTGTTTAATTAATCTCTGCCTGGAGTTGGGTAGGGGCCAGAGACCCTTCACACTCGAAGACACACATTCGCGCGCACACACACACACACACACACACACACTGACTTGTCTGTTATCTCTTCTTTTAAACAACCATGTTTTCAGTTTTGTTTTCTGAATTTCTGGGGAGTGCAATATTCAGTCCAGCTTAAAGAAGGCAGGCCTCACCCCTGGGACCGTCCTACACACACACACACACACACACACACACACACACACACACACTCACTCTCTCTCTCTCAGACAAACACACAGGGACTTACACGTGCACACACACACCAATGAAAATCGCACAGGAGGAGGCTTGGTTGGTTAAGGTACTTGCTCACTTATCATGGCTGTTCACTCCTGTTTTAATAAGGTAATCGTCAACCCACACACACACACACACACACACACACACAGTCTCACTGTGACCCTACTGTTTAGCCCACAGTCACTGAAGGAAGGTTGCTGCAGCCATGCCGTGTGTAAGGGGTGATCTGTTCAAGATTTATTTTGTATAATTTCCTCCGAACCTTTACCCCCTTACTTTGTCTTGGTTTTAAAATAAATGAATATAAACTGTTCAAGCTTGAGTCTGTTATTCAGTAAATCGACTGACTTTTGACTGTTTGTGTGTGTGTGTGTGTGCATGTTGAAGCCTACATGCAGATGTCATAAATGTTTCTATTAGATTCAACTTTGTCATTGTGCAGAGTACAAGCACAAAGGCAACTAAATACAGTATCTGGTGTAATATAAAGGTGCAGACCTGCCAGTACTACAAGAGAATATAGAACACAGTAACCAGGATACACAGAGCCCTTTAATATTTTAATAAATGTAGTGTAATCCAGTGTCTAACCCATTGATCATGATCGCCCCCTACTGTGCTTTATTCCGCAGTGCAACCATTCACTTCTCTATTGACAATATTGTTTGTAAGTTGTAACTTTGCATTTGCCTCGCAGCTTTGAGTAAAGTCCTTATCCCGAGAGCTGTAAGCCTATCTCGATTGAGCAGTTGGCCTGTGTTGGCCAGCCTAACCCTTTTAGTAAACATTCTGACACGAAGGCTTCGGGGTACAGCGGAAATTATTCACCCATGTCTGTTCTGGTTGGATCAGCTTTGGTATCGCCTATGTATGGCGGCTCCCGAAAGAAATCGTGCCTCCCATAGATGAGTCAGGCACACGTGGAGCAGCCACTCGTGAGAATGAGTCATCTATTGTGAAATGATACACCAAAGTCCCGTCCTTCGGCCGGACGGACCAACTGAAGGTAGGCGGGGCGGGTTTGATGAGATAATCGTAGGCTAGGTTACTATTCGGGCGAAGCTGTTTTTGGTTCACGTTTTTAATGGTAGTGGTTGGAGACAATTAGCAGTAGACTAGGACATTGATGAAAATACCATTCGTGAAAGCATGGCTATGTGTGTTCTCGTGCAGATCTACATATTGTAACGCCTCTCAAATCTCTAAGAAAGTAGGCCTAGTTCTACATGATGTAGGTCGTTTATTATGACCGACGCAGTTTCCAAAAAAATAAAGACGGAGGTTGCAAACCGCACAGCCATCCGACGTGTGTGTCCGTCCGTTAAGCCCTAAGCACCTGACTGTCATTTTCGCCGCCTTGTTGCCCAGACTGTCTAAAAGGAACCACTAGGAGTACCACTACGCCACCTGCTGTCTGCATAGGGAATAACTTGAATAGGGCATATTTAGCGTATTGAAGGGCCTACAGTTCTTTACTTAAATAGGCTAGCCTAGAAACTAACTTCTAATAAAATAAAAATGAAATGAAATAAAAATGTCTACCTTCCCTACAGACTTTGTTTGTTCCTACCCCATTCTAATTTTAAATAGATGGAGTGTGATGATGACTCATAGCAGGTCTGTAGCCTATCACTGTCAAAACTTAACTGTTTTGTCTTTCAAATGCTCAAATCCATGTGAATTTATATGGGATAATCTCTTCATCTGAACAGAGTGTAGAGCTGACAGATTGAAGGGAGTCAGTCTGCTCCCAGCGAGCTTCACAGAACACCAGGCTTAATGATTTCCAGTAATGCTAAAGCTCTTGTATAATATGCACCCTGACAGTCAGAGATGTTCACCCCAACACAGAGCACTCACATACATCAAATAATGCAAACAAATATTGACATACTTTTCCCTTTTGCAGACCACGCCGAACATTCCATTTTTTCATACTCGATGGCCTTATGGCACAAAAAGGCTTATTGTGTGATTATGCTACATGACAGAGATACAATTTACCCACCATTATAATCAGGAGAAATTACGGAAGCTTATTGCTGCCACACTAAAAGAAATAAAAAGTCTCAGTATTATGTAATTACGTGAAAAGTTTCTTGTTATAACAATATCTTTTTCATGTTTTAACAAGATATTTATCACGTTATTACATGAAATTATCATGTTATTTCATGATACTGATATTTTCACGTTATAACATGAAAATATCATGTTATTTCAAGATATGATATTTTTACGTTTTAACAAGATATTTATCACGTTATTACATGAAATTATCACGTTATTTCATGATACTGATATGATACTGATATTTTCACCCTTCCCCACAGCCTTAGAAATGACAGCGATGACCTGACATGCAGGCTACCGAGCCAGAGCGGTCTATACATTTACCCACATTGCGTGAAGATTTGCATATTTATCAAAGCCCTTTCTCCCTCTTGCGTCAAGTTAGCGAAAGTTTTATTTATTGTGTTGATAAGAAGATAAAGCAGAACTATGAGGCTGTGTGAGCCATACAGTCTATGGTGTGAGCAGGCTATCCTGCACAGAACCTCTCTATCGGCCTCCTTTTCAGCAGCTCTCTGCCGATACACACACATCCCTCTTCGCTGCTCCTCAGTCAGCTGGGAATTGACCACACACACAGCCTACACACTCATACACACATGCACAAAAACAAACACTCATCAAGCAGCACTGTAATAGCAGTCAGGGTGCAAGTTCATAGACACGACTAGTTATCATTTATGCCAGCCATGAGCTCTCGTGGCCTTGTTTCGTTTAGTTTTGTTATTTTGAAATAACGTGATAATTTCATGTAAAAACGTGATAAATATCTTGTAAAAACGTGAAAAAAATCCTATCTTGAAATAACATGATATTTTCATGTTATAACGTGAAAATATCATTATCATGAAATAACGTGATAATTTCATGTAATAACGTGATACATATCTTGTTAAAACATGAAAAAGATATTGTTATAACAAGAAACTTTTCACGTAATTACATAATACTGAACCTTTTTATTTCTTTTAGTGTGGCAGCAATAAGCTTCCGTAAGAAATAGCCCTTTCAAATGCAATAAAATATCATTCATATTTTTGAGGAGAACACACATCATTTTTTTAAAATATCTTTAAAATTCAACCCCCAAAAACACAAAACTATCAGTTTGTCAAGATTAATCTCATTTTACCCCCAATTTCTGTTGTAGATAGTGTATCTTAAGTGTAACTTAAGAGTGTATGGGAGGGCGCTATTGAGCATGCCTAAGGAGTAGACGTGTCTACGGGAGCTCCTGCAAAATCTTTTTATATTCATATATTGTGAACCTTATTGATAGCCAGACTTTGATATCTTGCACACTACGTCGTTTATGGTGTTTCTACGATGTCACATAAGACCCCTAAAGAGCCAAGAGAAGTTAGGTCGACTTCAAGAACCGCTGCCAACACCATGGCTAACTCAGAAGCAGAGGCTAATTCCAAGAGCATGGCGGCGCTAGCAAAAGCAGTTAACGCAATACAAGCTTCAATCGACTCGTTTCGAGAGGAAAACCGGACATCTATAGCCTCTCTGAATACAACGCTCAATGCTTTTGGCCAGAGAATCGCGAGTGTGGAGGATGGACTTAATGATCTTGACAAAAGACTGAATTGTGTGGAACTGTCACAAGCCTCCCTAGCTAAAGAGAATCGTGAGCTGAGGGACAAGGTAACGTACTTGGAAAATTACACAAGAAGGCAGAACATTCGAATAGTGGGGATACCAGAAAATACAGAGGGAGCCAAGCCAAGGGAGTTCATTGCTAAGCTACTTCTGGAATTGTTTGGGGAAGACAACTTTCAAACACCACCATCCGTGGATAGAGCTCACAGAAGCTTGGCCCCTAAGCCCGGAGAGGGCAACAGACCAAGACCACTGATCGTAAAGCTACATCACTTCCAGACCAAGGAGCGGATCGTGCGCCTGGCGCGCGAGAAAGGTACACTTACCTATAATGGAACAAGAATTCACATCTTCCCCGATTTCAGCCCAGACATTAATAAGCGCCGCGCCGCCTTCTCCGAATCCAAGCAGCTGCTCCACGCAGCACAGGTTAAGTTCGCCATGTACTACCCTGCCACACTACAGTTCAGCCATGACAAGAAGCGCATGAAGTTCACCGATCCCGAGGAAGCACACGCATACATCAGCCACTACATCGCTAGCCAACCTTCTCTACCCGCGGCTTCGGATGAGAACCAAGGTGACGGATCGAATGCAGAATAGGTTACTTCTAGTTGCACCATTACGAGAAAATACATGTTCTACTTTGTTATGTTCCATTGCTCACGACCATCAATGCAACTACTTAAAGTCTAAGGACTTATATGATGGACAATCGTTGGTTTTTCCCATTATCGTTAGCTGTGTAACTACATGGCATTTTCGTGGTTCACAATGTTAGAAATTCTTGCTAACAGCAGGAAGAATGCAAATGAGAGTTTGCGGAAATTCAAAGTGTTTAAGGGAGGGTTGCCATTTTATGGCACTGGGGTTTTGTCCAGTATATGTTAAATGTGACTGCGTGTGTTATGTGTATGTTTTTTATTTTTTCTGTGCATCCACTATTACATTTTATCATTCAATTAGGATAGATATTGAAATATCTGAAATGAGGAGCATCAATGGCACAAAATAATTTCAGTGCAACCCCAGGTAACAGGGATGTGAATATTCTGAGTTGGAATGTGAAGGGTCTTAATCATATTGTTAAAAGAAAAAAGGTTCTCTTACACCTACAACATCTTGGTGTGGGCATTGCCATGTTGCAGGAAACCCACCTTCGTAATAGAGATCATAATAGGATTCATAAGGATTGGGTGGGACAGATGTTTCATTCGAAATTTGATAGTAAAAGTAGAGGTGCAGCCATACTTATTCATAAAAATATTCAATTTCATGCAACTAATACTGTTTCTGATCCAAATGGTAGATATATAATGGTCGTGGGAAAGCTGTTTCAGCTACCAGTCATATTAGTTAACATTTATGCCCCCAACTTTGACGATGACTGTTTTTTTAAGAGAATGTTTAGTTCTATTCCTAATCTAGACAGTCATCGTCTTATTTTATCTGGTGATTACAATCTGGTAATGGACCCAGTTTGGGATCGTTCATCTCACTCTGTGTCAAGGCCAAATAAGTCAGCACAAGTAGTACAATCTTTCATGGATATGCATAAATTGATAGACCCATGGAGAATTAAAAATCCCACCAAGAGAGAGTATTCTTTTTTTTCTAATGCACACAAATAATTTTCAAGAATAGATTTTTTTCTAGTGGATCCTTTTCTGCTGAATGCTATTTCTGAATGTAAATATAATCCAATTATGATCTCTGATCATGCCCCTGTTAGTATGACTATAAAACTCCCATCTCAAAGGCTAAGACGGTCATGGCGGCTTGATCCACTTCTGCTTGCTGACTCTGACTTTGTTTTGTTTGTTGAAGAACAAATAGATATCTACTTAGATACAAATGTTACAGATGACGTCTCAGCTTCAACATTATGGGAAGCACTTAAGGTATATCTTAGAGGGCAGATCATTGCTCATAATGCTTACACAAGGAAAATTCACCAAAATAACTTTGCAGATCTGTCCTCTAGAATTAAGGCTCTGGATAGCCGCATTTCGGCTTCTCCAACTCCAGATCTGGTCAAGACGAGAATAGGCTTGCAAACTGAAGCTGATCTTTTGTCAACTACTGAGGCAGAAAGGTTAATCTTTAAATCCCGCTCTAGATTCTACGAAGAGGGCGATAAACCTTCCAAATTACTGGCCAGTCAGCTTCGTCAAAAAGCAGCATCTCATGTCATCTCCCAAATTACATTATCTGATGGCTCAGTAACTGAGGATCATCAAGCCATCAATGATCAATTCAGAGAGTTTTACTCCAACTTATACACCTCAGACCTAGAACCTGATCAGCACCAATTCAACACTTTTTTCTCTAATTTAGATATTCCTACAATTGATTCTGAAACCAAGGTGAACTTAGAACAGCCAATCACACAAGGAGAAATATTAACTGCAATAATGTCTCTACAAAGTGGTAAGGCCCCTGGCCCTGATGGATTCCCCACAGAATTCTACAAAAAATTTAAGGACCAACTCGCCCCTCTTCTTCTCTCAGTCTATAAGGAAGCACTAAAAAATAAAATTCTCCCGCCCACCCTCCGTCAGGCATCTATCAACCTACTGCTGAAAAAAAACAAAGACCCGCTTGACTGTTCATCATACAGACCCATCAGTTTGACAAATTGTGATGGTAAAGTATTCTCAAAAGTTATTGCACTCCGCCTTGAGTCAGCCCTTCCTTATTTAATTTCAGAAGACCAGACTGGATTCATCCAGGACAGGCAGTCCTATTTTAATTTGAGGCGCCTGTTTAACATTATATATACTAAACCTAGTAAATCTCCAGAAGCTGTAATATCACTTGATGCCGAAAAGGCATTCGATAGGGTCGAATGGGACTATCTTTTCCATACATTGTCTAGATTTGGATTTGGCCGTAAGTTCATTAAACTAATTAAGTTGATATACACTGACCCAACTTCATCAGTTTATACCAATTCAGTCTCCTCTGATTACTTTTCTTTACACAGGGGGACCAAACAAGGAGATCCACTAAGTCCACTACTTTTTGTTCTAGCTATAGAACCACTTTCAATAGCTCTAAGAAGCAATAGTCGCATTCAAGGTATTGTGCGTGGTGGCCTAACACACACAGTCTCACTCTATGCAGACGATTTATTATTATATACCACCAATCCTATCGCGAGCATACCTGAAGCTCTAACTGTCCTGGAGAACTTTGGAAAAATATCAGGGTACAAAATTAACTATAACAAAAGCGAGTACTTTCCCATTAATAAAACTGCCGAAAAATATCCCAACCTACCATTTAAGCTCTCAGGTGACTCTTTTACATATCTTGGAGTAGAAGTTACCAAGTCCTACCATCATTTATTTAAGAAAAATTTTGCCCCTCTTCTGGAGCAGACCAAAAAAGACATCAAACGCTGGTCCACTTTACCATTATCCCTTATTGGCAGAATAAACTCTGTAAAAATGAACATAGTACCCAAATATCTTTATTTATTTCAAGCTGTACCTATTTTTATACCACTGACATTTTTTAGGGCATTTAATCAAACAATCTCTCCTTTTATTTGGAATAATAAATCAGCACGCATAAGGAAAGAATTTTTGGAGAGACCAAAAACCTGTGGTGGACTTTCCTTACCAAACCTCCGTTCATATTATTGGGCTGCAAATCTGAATGCTATCTCTTTATGGTTGAAAGATTGGAGTGGCACTGCTCCTGCGTGGCTTCAAATCGAACGAGCCACAAGCAGTCCACACTCACTCCCCGCCTTACTCTGTGCATCCCTGCCGCCAACGGTTAATAATGTGAGTGGAAATGTAATGGTAACTCAGTCATTACACATTCTGAAACAATTCAAAAAATGCTTGGGTATCCAGAGCATCTCTTCCCACTCTCCTATAGTAAATAACCACCTTTTCCGGCCATCTTTATTAGATAAAGGCTTCCAAACCTGGCATGACAAAGGTATACATAGCATTAGGGATTTATATATTGATAATACTTTTGCGAGTTTTGAACAACTGTCTGCAAAATATGAGCTGACCAATGCCCACTTTTTCCGCGACTTACAAGTTAGGGATTTTGTACGTAAGAAATTTGCCAATTTCCCAAACCCTCCCCCTTTGTCTTGTCTAGACTCTCTGTTAAGGGTGAATTTGTTAAAAAAAAGGTAGGGTGTCAATGATTTATTCACAGATAATGGATACACTCAGTCCCTCTGTATCTCATATTCGAGAACAATGGGGAAATTATATGGGGGTCCCACTTTCAGATGAAGAATGGGACAAGGCTCTGCTTAGGGTCCACTCATCTTCTATTTGTTCCAGACATGCTTTAATACAATTTAAGGTCCTTCATGGACTGCACTTTTCCAAAGTTAGACTAGCAAAAATATTTCCAACAATAAACCCCATTTGTGACAGGTGCAAACAGGCCCCCGCTAGTAACTACCATATGCTATGGTCTTGTCCTAAACTGGCGCCTTTCTGGGATTCCTTTTTTGACACAATTTCCAAATCATATAATCTTGATATTGAGCCCTCCCCAACAATTGCCATTTTGGGTATTGCATCATCCTCAGATGGGTCCAGTCTCCCAGTACATCTACAAAGGGTCATTGCCTTTCTCTCCTTATTAGCTAGACGTGCCATTCTTTTTAAATGGAAGGATTCAATTCCTCCAACAAGTAGTCAATGGTTTAGAGACGTCATGCTCAATATGAAGCTAGAAAAGATTAGATGTACTCTCAATGGCTCTGTTCACAAATTTTATAAAATGTGGGACCCCTTTATACAATATGTGGATACCTTACCTGGCCTGGAACTGTGAGCATATACCTCATGTGTAGATTGTTGCTCTATCCTACTTACCTGTCCTAATTATACAGTGATGCCCCCTTTTGTTTGTTTTGTTGTTGTTTTTCTTTTTTGGTTTTTTGTTTGTTTGTTTTTTTTTTTTTTTTTTTTTTTTTTGGGGGGGGGGGGTTTCCCCCCTTCTGTCTGTATTTGTCTAGTAGGTGTGGCGTCAATTGTTGTGGTTGCTGTTTTGACCAAAATATCACATTATAATCTACAAATGTATTATCTGTTTTGTGGAAAAAACACCATAAATAAAGTGTTTAAAAAAAAGAGTGTATGGGAGATTCACAATGTTGTCCTCTACTCAGTGATAAAAACAGAACAGATTTGTCACCTTTTGTTCAAAAGTTATGATACATTTATTAGACCTTTGTAGATGGCACAAAACATTCTGTTTTTTCATACTTGATGCCCTTGTGAGACAAAAAGGCTTATTGTGTGGCCATGCTACATGGCAGAGATAAGATATACCCCCATTGTTATCAGGAGAACTAGCCCTTTAAGTATAAGTATAGTATATATACTTTTTTGATCCCGTGAGGGAAATTTGGTCTCTGCATTTATCCCAATCCGTGAATTAGTGAAACACACACAGCACACAGTGTACACACAGTGAGGGGAAGCACACACTAATCCCGGCGCAGTGAGCTGCCTGCATCAACAGCGGCGCTCGGGGAGCAGTGAGGGGTTAGGTGCCTTGCTCAAGGGCACTTCAGCCGTGCCTACTGGTCGGGGTTCGAACCGGCAACCCTCCGGTTACAGGTCCGAAGTGCTAACCAGTAGGCCATGGCTGCCAAATTTTTTTTTTTAAATGTTCTACAGATGTTCTAAGATAAGTAAAGTTCTAAGATAAGTAAAGTAGAAATTTAATTACAAATGTAACCAAATTATTATCACTATAATCCCTGTCATTATTGTTATAAGGATGTGGAGTTACTAGCGGTCAGTCTACGACCATACTACATGCCGAGGGAGTTTTCGCACGCCATTGTTGTTTGTGTCTACGTGCCGCCTCAAGCCCTCCCGGACACAGCGTGTGACGTCATTCACTCTACAGTCGTAAGGCTCCAAACTCAGCACACTGAGGCCTTCTTTGCGATCTCTGGTGACTTCAACCACATTACACTGGATTCCACCCTCACAAACTTTTACCAGTTTGTTGACTGCCCAACTAGGAAAAACAGGACAATAGATCTCATGTATGCAAATGTGAGGGATGCTTAGAGTGCCACCCCCCTTCCACCACTAGGGAAGTCGGACCATAACCTCATTCATTTGCAGCCAATGTACAAGCCAAAAGTTCAGAGGCTACCAGTTGCCACGCGCACCTTCAGGAAGTGGACACCGGAAGCGGATGAGGCTTTGAGAAACTGCTTTGAGTCCACTGACTGGAGTGTGCTACTGAATGGAGAGGACTTAGAGGAGGTCACACATTGCACTACTGACTATCTGAACTTCTGTATGGACATTGCTGTTCCCACAAGGACTGGATACGCTGCTATCCAAATAACAAGCCTTGGATAACCAGTAATGTCAAGACCCTTCTCAATAGGAAAAAGATGGCGTTTAAGGAGGGGGACATGGCAGAGCTGAGGCGAGTACAGGGGGAACTCAAGATTAAGCTGAAAGAGGCTAAGGAGAACTACAGAAGGAAGATGGAACAGAAGCTGCAAGATAACAACATGAAGGAGGTGTGGGACTGTATGAAATCTATCACTGGCCTTAAGAAGAGCAGCAGCTCTGTGGAGGGAGACCTGGTCAGGGCGAACCAGCTGAACCACTTTTACAACAGGTTCGATTGCCCATTCCCCAGCCCCCACCCCACCTCATTATCAGTGCAACACTCACCCCCACCATCACTGGATATTGCACCCCTCCCCCACATGGCGACCACGAACAAAGAGGTGACAATGACCTCAGTCAACAGCCATCAGACACACAGACCTCAGATGCTGCCCCCCTCCACTCCCTTCCCCCCCTCCACCATCACTGCTGATCAGGCTATCGCACCTCTCCCCCACATGGTGACCACGAGCAGTGCGACAACAATGGCTACAGCCAATGGCCATCAGTCTCTAGCCACACGACAACCCTCACAGGAGCACCCCTCCTCCTCCTCACCCTCCACTCCCCTCATCCCCCCCATCATTTCAGCGGACCAAGTAAGTTATCTCATAAGGAAATTCCATCCTCGTAAGGCAGCCGGGCCTGACAGACTGTGTCCAAGGCTGCTCAAGGCCTGTGCTGCTGAACTGGGGGAGCCACTGAAGCACATCTTCAACTGGAGTCTACGTCTCGGACAAGTTCCAACACTGTGAAAGACATCATGTCTCACCCCCGTTCCCAAGAAACCACACCCCAGCGAGCTTAATGACTTCGGGCCTGTCGCTCTAACATCACATGTGATGAAAACAATGGAGCAACTGGTCTTAGGTATGCTCAGACCCCAGGTACGCCATGCACTAGACCCTTTACAGTTTGCATACCAGGAGAAAGTGGGCGTGGATGATGCCATCACTTATCTTCTACACAGGACACATTCTCACCTAGACAAGGGGAAAAGTGCTGTGAGAATCATGTTCTTTGATTTTTCAAGTGCTTTTAACACCATCCAACCCCTCAGACTGGGAGACAAGCTCTTGCAGATGGGTGTGGACACTCACCTGGTATCCTGGATTACAAATTACCTGACCGAGCGACCTCAGTTCGTCAGACTGAAGAACTGCCTCTCTGACACTGTGATCAGCAGCACCGGAGCGCCACAGGGAACTGTGCTCTCTCCAGTCCTGTTCACCCTGTACACATCTGACTTCCGCTACAACACCAAGTCATGCCACATGCAGAAGTTTTCTGATGATACTGCAATTGTGGGGTGTATCAGGGACGAGCAAGAGGAGGAGTACAGGAGCCTGGTGGAGGACTTTGTGCATTCGTGCAAACTCAATCACCTTCAACTTAACACTTCAAAGACCAAGGAGATGGTGGTGGATTTCCGAAGGTCTAATCCCGCTCTGCTACCAGTCTCCATTGATGGGGTCAATGTGGAGGTGGTAAGTTTTCACTACTGTTTTACTGCTACACTGTTACCTCAACCTGTTCTTGCACTGAAATTGTTTTTTATTTTATTTTTATTATTTATTTATTTTATTTTATTTTATTTTACCTTGTCTACATTTTGCATGCCCAAATTTCCGTCAATGAGTCCCGGGACACTGAAAGACCGGGGTACACGAAACTTGGTGGGCATGTAACCCCACATGGATAGCATGGAACCATCGTTTTTCGTTTTGATCTGTAGCCCCCCCGCTGGACTGGACCCCCCGAAAGGAGGGTAGGGCAGACACAGTTTTCTGTGAATATCTCGAAAACCGTAGGGTTTAGGAGGACCATTTTTTTTGTATGTTGATCTCAAGGGGCCATGTCAACCCATTACATAACCACTCATTTCATGTATAGCACCACCTAGTTAAACACAAAAAAGTAAAAATGAGGTGTTGTAATCGCAGGTATCTGTGACCTAACATAGTCAAAACTGCACGAAATTGGAAGTGTAGGATCATTATGACACCCTCTGTATGCACGCCAAATTTTGTGGAATTCCGTTCATGGGGGGCCACACAATAAATTAATTTATGTTACTATACACCAACTGGCCTGTAGGTGGCCGGAGACAGTTTTCTGTGAATATCTCGAGAACCGTAGGGCCTAGGAGGTCCACCTTTTTTATGTATGTTGGTCTTAAGGGGGCATGTCAACCCATCCCATTACCACTTATTTCATGTATAGCGCCACCTAGTTAAAAATTAAAAAGCAAAAAATCAGGTGTCCATGTGGGGGCATGTACCCCCACATGGATAGCATGGAACCGTCGTTTTTCGTTTTGATCTGTAGCCCCCCCGCTGGACTGGACCCCCCGAAAGGAGGGTAGGGCAGACACAGTTCTCTGTGAATATCTTGAGAACTGTAGGGCCTAGGATGACCATTTTTTTCCGTATGTTTGCCTCCAGGGATCATGTTAACCCATTTCATGTGCACACATGTGCACAAACAGATACACACACACACACACACACATACATTCACAGTAATCATACGTATGACACATACTCACACAGTAGACATATGTACGCTTGCATGCACAGGCACATACGCAGGCACACACACAAGCATGCACACACACACACACACACACACACATACACACACACACCCACACACATAACATAAACATGTACATGCACACATGCACACAATTCAAGAATTTCTCAGAATTATGAACAGGCAAGATGGAGGTGGGGTTGTATAAAATGAATTTTACATGTGAAATCTATGCACTAATAATGTTTTGGTACTTGTTGTCTAGCAGATATCAGTGAGAATTGAGTGTGGATAATGCAATTTAGTGAGACAGTTAGAATCATATAGGCCTTTCAGCGTGATTTATTTTTGTGGAAAAAATGTGCTGGACTGGGCGGCGGTCATATTTTGTACCTCTCTGCGGTACATCTAGTTGTTACTATTTTGATTAGTATTGTGGATGAGGATCCAGGGGTGCTGTTAAACACACCATTTTAACACAGTTTGGGAGGGACAGAAATACCATAACAGAGCAAGCAGGGCTCGTCTTCTGTCTAACTCAGCTAGGTGACATGAACATTGGCTACCTGCATATCACTTCACTGCTTGACAGTACCCTGCATCAGGGTCGGCTCTGGGCCAGGGTGGGCTGTATGTGAAAGACGAATTAAATAAATGTTTTTTAAAGCTGGCTATTTGCTACGATATTATAGGCCTGCAAAAAGTTGCTAATTAAGAAGCATTTCCTGATTGGGTAAACTTTTTGTTTCTTTTTCTTTCGGTCCCCGGTTCTATAGGCTAATATCATTCAATTGTGTCGCAAATTAACAGACAGAAGCCGAGCGTATTTAAATTCATGGCTCCGTAGACCAGCAATCTAGAGGAGGCTCATAGTTTCAGAAACGCTGCAGATCATAGACTGAGAAATCTCTGGGAACAGAACGCAGGCATGATTTTGTTGTCACAGGCGTTGTATTAGCGCTAGTAGGCCTATGGAAAATTAACTCTATAGACCGACGCGGCCACAAAAAAAGTAAGATGCCAATGTCAGTATGGAAAATTAACCAGTGGGCTGCTGTCAGCCCTTTGAGGGCCGGTGTTCCAGTTTAGATGGTGAGCAGGTTAACTTGTGATATTTGCATAAAATCTGTGAATATTCAACAAGAAAGACCCTGCCTACTTGTTAACAACGCTTTGCTCTGCCTCCGCCCTTCCAGTGCTGGAGATTCACATTTTCACAAGCCTACAGTGCATGACAGAATATGAAGCAAGATCTTGCCGAAAATATGCGGGAATCGCTATGTATAATGCATGTCTGCTTAAGCATCCACACAAAATGTTGTGCAAACAGGAAATGTGTCAAAGTAAATCAGCGAAGGTTTTGTTGGGTTTCGAACATGAGTCTCACTGAGGCAAAATGTTCTAAGCAGTAAGCACTATGCACTACACCACAGAGAGCAACACTTAGTCTATTAGACTAGTCTACTAACTTAGCTATCCTGATGTCAATGTTAACTGGTGATAGCCTATAACATGAGCAAACACAGCGAATGCATGCCTTGAATAATGCAGATTCATTTTGCCTCAGTAATTTTGCATCACAAACAGTAACAAATGACCCCATCAGACGTTGCTCATTTTTTGTGCCTCGAACTGCTCACTAAAATAGCAAGCTAGCAGCAATAGTCCACCCTGCTAACCAATTACACCACTGGTTATTTTGTATCTATGCAATAGCATGGTGTTCCTATTAAATGAATGTAGGTCTATGTTGTCTTGTGACAGCTTATTTGTCAATCGATCAAGATATTCATTATAGCAAACATCTAGGCTAAGTGAATGTTTTGCAACAGGCTGCTGAACGAGCAGTAAGTAGGCTAAACTATTTTCTAATTTAGGCTACGTGGGAATCTGAAACAGCAACATCTGTCATCAAACTCTCTCATCAAAGTTTTGTAAGCTACCATGATAACCATTTTGTGTCGTCAAATTAGGACCAACAAATTAAATAATATTTAACTCGGAGAAAATAAGTTTCATGTGTTCACTTCAAATCATTAGACAGCTCACTGCATAACTTCACCGAGACATGACACTAAGTTATGATAATTTTTGCCCATGACTGACGTATTTCATATTATTAACCCCCAAAACGGAATAAAGTGTTAGTGGGACATGCCAGTTTGTTGTACATCAGTTAGGTTTTGGTATGTGAGGCAAAGATGAACCTATTTTGTTGTTTTGAGGCTTGCATATGCCCATGTTAAATTGTGATGGCACCAGTTAACATGGGCGTATATTTCTCACTTATGTTAACCTGTGTTAACTTTGACTAACAGTTCAATATATACATAGAAATCTGGCATTGATTTCAGCGGCTGGTAGTGTAGTGGTATAGACGATGTAGAAGCTAATCCAATCAACTTTCTTGTCCATGCGTGGTTCGAATCCCAGCTAGATCGCTAGTTTTATTTTTTCCGTATGTGTCATATTTGTGGATAATGCTTAAACGGACATGTATTAGACATACACTGGTGATGTTTTCAGCGATATCCGTTATATTGTCTCACTTGCAAACACTTCGTGAAAATGTAGCCTAATATAAACCTGCACTATCGGAGGCAGAGCAGATTAAGAAGTAGCCTAGGCAGGGTCTTGTTGAATATTCACTGATTTTATGCAAATATCACCAGTTAAACTGCTCACCATCTAAACTGGAACACCGGCGCTGTCAGAAAAAAAAAAAAAAACATAAATATAGCCTAAATTATAATTATATCGGTGATTCGGCCCAAAAATGCGTCGGTCCACGGGGGAAAATGCCTGGTATGCCAGATGGCTAGTCCAGCCATGGTTGACATAAAGTAAAAAAATGACTGAAAATAATGAGTTTACTAAAGATTACGGTGTGCTAAAATACCAGCTTATCATTAACCAGCTGAAGTGAACACACGCATTATATCACGGCCATGCATACACGGTGTAATTACCATCAAAAATAACCTTTAAAAAACATTGAATTAATAACATGGATAACAGGTAATAATAACTTAAAAAGACTTGTTTTTACCTCAGATGATCCAGTAGTTTCTCCTTTAGACAATGTCAAGATGAACGATGCATAGTGCTTCCTGCTGTTTTTCCACTAGTGGAGGGAGACGTCAACTCTTGATTTTTCCTTCACATAGTAAAAGAAATTCGCGCCACAATCCCTTAACCAATCATATCACCTGAAAGTCTATGATGTGAAGTTTTTGAGGAAGCTTTCATTGATAAAATTGGTTGGGGTATGGCGGAGACTAAATGTCATCGGTACTGGGGTACTGAAATAAGGGCGTGTGGACTGCTAAGGGATATGAGAGATTCAGCCAGGTAAAAGCAGTTTCAATATAACCAGTAAAGTAAAACACCTCATTTCCTGTCAAACAATCATCTGTTGGTGTTTACTTCACTCAATCTAACTTCAAAGACAGATAAAATATGACATGAACCAATCAGGATATTATATGTTGCTTACCGGTATGTTAATTCAGAGCAATCCCTCATACAAAAAAAAAAAATAATAATGTGCAAAAATGTGGTGCCTTATGACTACACACACGATGAAGACCATGGAGCGACTAGTTTTGGGGATACTCAGACCACAGGTACGTCATGCACTAGACCCGCTACAGTTTGCATACCAGGAGAAAGTGGGCATGGACGATGCCATCACATATCTCCTACACAGGACACATTCTCACCTGGACAAGGGGAAAAGTGCTGTGAGAATCATGTTCTTTGACTTCTCCAGTGCTTTTAACACCATCCAACTCCTCAGACTGAAACTCCTGCAGATGGGTGTGGATGCTCACCTGGTATCCTGGATCCTGACAGAGTGGCCACAGTTTGTCAGACTGAAGAACTGCCTCTCCGACACCATGATCAGCAGCACTGGAGCTCCACAGGGAACAGTGCTCTCTCCAGTCCTGTTCACCTTGTACACGTCTAACTTCAGCTACAACACAGTCTCATGTCACATGCAGAAGTTTTCAGAAGATACTGCAATTGTGGGGTGTATCAGGGATGGGCAGGATGAGGAATACAGGAGCCTGGTGGAGGACTTTGTTAACCCAGTCTCACTCTCTACTCGTCAAAGGTCTGACACATGGTCAAGGGTCCTTGGCGTCAAATTACAACGAGAAAGGTGTACCTTCTGCGTTGTTTTCCGACGTGGGGGTCCGTCAGATAGACATTCATGTTAATCCCTCATCGTCAAATATAGACGAAAGGAAATAAATGTCCATCAAAGGTGATGCCGTCACGTTAGACTAATGATTTGTTTGAAATCATCTAAAAACAAAAATCGCAGACCATCAGAGCCATAGGCTACCTTAGGTTACTTTGATCTTGCATACATTTATTCAGCTTTGGTGTAGGTAACGTAAGGTAAAATAATAATAATAATAATAATAAATATAACCGCAAGCGGTGATTTACGGGGTCCGAGCAAAACGAACATGATGGCATAGCTTTTTAGTTTTACATATGCTTTGATTGTTTGGGCACAATTGTTCAAAAGAAACGTGATCGGATTTCGGTTATCGGATTTCAGTTACCGGATTTCAGCTGTCGGATTGGATCAAATCTTGAAAATGGGTTGTTCAAAGGGAAACAAGGATCCTGAAATTGGATTAGATCACATAATCTATTCTTGGTTTTGATCTGGATAAAACCTTCACTTTGTGTCGTTCAAAACTTTTGAGTTGGATTGGAATAAATTTGATGCATAAAATTAGGATTACCCTGTGCTGTAACATTATAGTGTGCTAACCTTCACAACCCAACAGTATTCTAACAATACTTGATTCTACAGGACTATTTATTTGTTGTGGATAAGATGAAGGGTTTGATAATGGAAGGCAGTGTTTCCCACAGAATTGAATTGTATTTGTGGTGGTGGGTTCTGTGTCGGAGTCAATAAGATAAACAGCGTATAATTATACAGTTATACTTGCCTTGCACTACAAGTCCATATTGACAAGTAGCTGTAATGCTGTAATGTTATAGTGTGCTAACCTCCACAACCCAACAGCATTCTATTCTAGTATGCTAACCTCCACAACCCAACAGTATTTTAACACTAATGCTTCAGGTGGGATTTGAACACTCAACATAAGGATGACCAGTACAAGGCATTATCCCACTAAGCCACTGTCAATCCTACATCTTTGCCAGTCACATTCACATGGTGAAAATGTGTATTGGTAAACACACAAGAAAAACTCCAAGTATACATTTGACAATAAAATGAAGGACTTTCCTGAAAGAGAACACCTGAAAACGTTTGGAAATTCTGGGACAATTAGACATTTGTAGAGAAGAACAGTAATGGATGAAATATAAATATGATAGACTTAATGATGAAGGAAAAATAGTAAACAAAGAAGTTCCCCTATATGTCTTCGAGTGTGTCGGCATTCTGATTCTTGGCAACTAATGAGTGTGAATGTTGATTGCCTGATGTCATTCAGGTGCTGTTCAATAGTGTGACTCTTCAATAACCAATAGCATGTGCATCTTGAGCCTAAAGCTCTAGCAGGATTCAAACTCTCCACCTAACAAACACCAGCACTAGGCATTATCCCTCTGAGCCACTAACAATCCGACATATTAGGCAGTCACATTCACATGGTGAAAATGTGTGTTGGTAAACACACAAGAAAAACTCCAAGTATACATTTGACAATAAAATGAAGGGCTTTCCTGAAAGAGTACACCTGAAAACTTTTGGATATTCTGGGGCAATTAGACATTTATAGAGAAGAACAGTAATGGATGAAATATAAATATGATAGACTTAATGATGAAGGAAAAATAGTAAACAAAGAAGTTCCCCTATATGTCATAGAGTGTGTCGGCATTCTGATTCTTGGCAACTAATGAGTGTGAATGTTAATTGCCTGATGTCATTCAGGTGCTGTTCAATGGTGTCAATCTTCAATAACCAATAGCATGTGCATCTTGAGCTTCAAGCTCTAGCAGGATTCGAACTCTCAACCTAACAAACACCAGCAGTGTGTAATGAGTGTGAATGTTAATTGCCTGATGTCATTCAGGTGCTGTTCAATGGTGTGACTCAGAAGGCTCAATGGTATGGAGTGATGACACGGAGATGGCAGGTTTCGGTGCAACACAAGTTAACTTTATTTGAGTTTCAATTCATCTGTTCTTTTGTTCTTTACTTGTATGTGTGCTGCATCAAAGAGGAAACAAACAGAAAATGGAGTAATCAGTGAAATGGGGTAAATCAGTACAGATCCCAACTCACAAACAAACCAATTGACATTTGAACAATGAACTGAAATCATATGGCTATATAAGGTACAACTAAACAATACTTGACATCCCAAGTCAACCAACATCACCTAATCATCTCTCACATGGGACTCCAACACACCAAACCAACAAACAAAGACCTTAACTTTACACATGATGGCAGAGCTACTCTACAAACTGATAAACATCACAAAAGTCATAGTGAGGGTGATTAAAGTGATGACTTACGTTAACTCAAAGACGCACACAGAGCAGGACACACTGGAGTGCTGGGTTGAGATGAACAAAAGAGCGAACTGAGGGCGAGCAAACAATTTATCCTGGTCTGAGCCCCTGCTCCGGAGCTACAGGGTTTCCCAGCGGGTAAACTTTGGAAAGATTTGCAAAGATTTGGAAAAGATTTTTGAAAGACTACAGTCTCAGACCCTCTCACATCTAAAGACAAGTAGTAGAGTTTTAAGTCACAGACTATGATTTTGCAATGACTAGGGATCGATCTTGCAGGGTCACTATTTACAAGACTGCAACATGATTCCTTTAAATTATTACCCATTGTGCAATAGATAAACAGGAACTGAAAATTATAGCCTACTAAACTCAGTCGTATTTTCATGTTTCTGCAGCATTGTTTCATGCGTGACATCCTTAACCGATATACAGTTGTTCTGTCAAGTGGAAGAGCCGACTAAATATGTATAAGAAATGACAAATATTATAAGAATAACAAATAATTATAGGCTACAGCTTATAATTATACAGTAATACTTGCCTTGCACTACAAGTCCATATTGACAAGTAGCTGTAATGTTATAGTGTGTTATCCTCCACAACCCAACAGCATTCTATTGTAGTATGCTAACATCCACAACTCACTAATGCTTCAAGTGGGATTTGATCTCTCAACCTAAGGATCACCAGTACCCAGTACCCATTATCCCACTGAGCCACTGTCAATCCTACATGTTGGCCAGTCACATTCACATGGTGAAAATGTGTATTGGTAAACACACAAGAAAAACTCCAAGCATGGAGGGGCGATTAGACATTTGTAGAGATGAACACTAATAGATTAAATATAAATATGATAGACTTAATGATGAAGGAAAAATAGTAAACAAAGAAGTTCCCCTGAATGTCATAGAGTGTCTCGGCATTCTGATTCTTGGCAACTGATGAGTGTGAATGTTGATTGCCTGATGTCATTCAGGTGCTGTTCAATGGTGTGAATCTTCAATAACCAATAGTATTCGAGCTAGAGCCTAAAGCACTACCGGGGATTCAAACCCTCAACGTAACAAACACCAGCACTAGGCATTATCCCACTGAGCCACTGACAATCCTACATATTGGGTAGTCACATTCACATGGTGAAAATGTGTGTTGGTAAACACACAAGAAAAACTCCAAGTATATATTTGACAATAAAATGAAGGGCTTTCCTGAAAAAATACACCTGAAAACTTTTGGATATTCTGGGGCAATTAGACATTTATAGAGAAGAACAGTAATGGATGAAATATAAATATGATAGACTTAATGATGAAGGGAAAATAGTAAACAAAGAAGTTCCCCTATATGTCATAGAGTGTGTCGGCATTCTGATTCTTGGCAACTAATGAGTGTGAATGTTAATTGTCTGATGTCATTCAGGTGCTGTTCAATAGTGTGAATCTTCAATAACCAATAGCATGTGCATCTTGAGCCTAAAGCTCTAGCAGGATTTGAACTCTCAACCTAACAAACACCAGCACTAGACATTATCCCACTCTGCCACTGACAATCATACACATTCAGCAGTCACATTCAAATGGTGAAAATGTGTGTTGGTAAACACACAAGAAAAACTCCAAGTATACATTTGACAATAAAATGAAGGGCTTTCCTGAAAGAGTACACCTGAAAACTTTTGGATATTCTTGGGCAATTAGACATTTATAGAGAAGAACAGTAATGGATGAAATATAAATATGATAGACTTAATGATGAAGGAAAAATAGTAAACAAAGAAGTTCCCCTATATGTCATAGAGTGTGTCGGCATTCTGATTCTTGGCAACTAATGAGTGTGAATGTTAATTGTCTGATGTCATTCAGGTGCTGTTCAATAGTGTGAATCTTCAATAACCAATAGCATGTGCATCTTGAGCCTAAAGCTCTAGCAGGATTCGAACTCTCAACCTAACAAACACCAGCATTAGGCATTATCCCACTCAGCCACTGACAATCATACACATTGAGCAGTCACATTCAAATGGTGAAAATGTGTGTTGGCAAAAACACAACATCAAGAAAATTCCTAGCATACATTTGACAATAGAATTAAGGGCTTTATAAAAAAGAGTACATATCTGAAAATGTGCACTGTTAATGGTATCCACCTAATGATGGTTGTATGGTTGTTATCCAAGAAAAAAAAATTACTCATATAGGAATATAGGTGATATAGGAGAAATGGGCTGAGTGGTCGAACTTTATTGGCCTATATCTCTGAAATGGAACAACGTATCCAAATTCTTTTGATAACTTTTGTGAGGCTTTGTCTAAACATTGTCTGTGAGAATTTTGGTGAAGATTTGATAATTTTTGAAGCCTGTGAAACTTTTTATGATGTTTGGCTTTTCTCTGAAATTGTGGCAAAAGTAAAAAATTTTAGAGCATAAGACCAGGGTGAAAAAGATGCATCTGAATGTAGAGATTAATATGATGAAAGAATTTTGAGTCTAGGTGAATCTGGTAAGGAGAAATAAGCGTTTTTGACAAGAGCGCCACCTTTCGGTGCAGTACCCCAAATTTGGGTTATGGGTAGTACTGGTAACAATACTTGAAAATGTCAAGTTTCTAGGACTTACGGTTTATAGGAATATAGGTGATCTAGGAAAAAAGGCCTAAGTGGTCTAACTGTATTGGCCTATATCTCCGAAATGGAACAAAATATCAAAATTCTGAGCGATAACTTTTGTGAGGCTTGGTCTAAACATTGTCTGTGAGAATTTTGGTGAAGATTCGATTATTTTTGAAGAGTGTGAAACTTTTTATAATGTTTGGCTTTTCCATGAAATTGTGGAAAAAGTAAACATTTGTAGACCATAAGACCAGGGCCAAAAAGATGCATCTGAGTTTAGAGATTAATATTCTGAAAGAATTTTGAGTCTAGGTGAATCTGGTAAGGAGAAATAAGCATAATTAACTTTTTTTTTCAATAGCGCCACCTTTGGGTGCAGTACCCCAAATTTTGGGTTATGGGTAGAGGGGGGTACTGGTAACCATACCTGAAAATTTCAAGAGTTTTGGAGTTACGGTTTAGGCTGCAGTATGACTTTTACAGAATTTTGGCCAAAAAATGAACGGTACAGAAACAATAGGGTTCCTGCAGCTACGCTGCTCGGACCCCTAATAACAATAATCTGTAACTAAACTAACACGTGCATATTTCTGTATTGCGACCATTGTAGCCTACAGTTGTAACAGCGCAGAACTGCCTGAAAGTTGCAGACCTGTTCTGGAAATATGTGCTTATGCTTCGAGTAGGACTGAGGAGTGTACTGTACTGTACTGTGTACTGAGGACTGTACAGTCCTACCTAATAGGCCTACTCGAAGCAGATAGCGTTGTCTGACAGTCGAGTGGGTTAATGCACGTATTTCCAGAACAGGTCTGCAACTTTCAGGCAGTTCTGAGTTCGAATCTAGGCAGGAGCAGAGCCTATTATAATGAGCGCATACGGGGAGTAAAACGACTGTTACGCGCTGTTACAACTGTAGGCTACAATGGTCGCAATACAGAAATATGCGCGTGTTAGTTTAGTTAGGGACTGTACGATATTTACCGGGGGGGGAGGGCCTAAGAGAATTTTTTAAGCCTTAGGGGAAGGCCAAGGAGAAATTTTTTGGCCTGGGGGGAGGGCCGAGGAAAATAATTTTTTCCTGATCCATGATATTTTTTTCCCCTGATCAATGATCCGTTTTCGATATTTTAAAAGGTTTGTAGGCCAAAACATGATTCACGTCTCTTTGACAGAGTGGGCGAGTCCAAAAAGTCGCAACCCTACCTGAATCTCCCACAACTCCCCTCGTAAGCTTGCAGGTCACCCGCGGTTATGAGTCATAAACCAAATATTTTAATGATATTCGGGTCATTTGCGGGCGGGTCAGTTAAAATTAATTAAATATATATTTTCTACAAATAGGCCTACTTAAAATATCACGAGAAGGCTAGCATCAATGCAGTAAAGCATCAATACAGTAAGTCAACAGTAAAGAAGCTGAAGACGCGAGTTAAAATAATAAAGACACCCCTTCAGGAAAAGCGATATAGGCTATGGGAAATATTGGGAAAAGTTCTTAAAGAAGATGACAGTAGTACAAGTTATGGTCTATGTAGGCCTACTTCTTGCGAAGCCATTTAAAAGTATGACAGCCGAAACGGGCAGCCTGCAGGAATAAATCTTATGGCACAGACTACACAGCCATATCTACCGGTATGTATAGGTTTGCGCATGCATAAAAGTTACCTTAGTTCGTTGTGTTTGTGACTTTAAACAGTGGATGTGCTTTAGTAAAGCTTTGTGCTTCATTCAGCATTTTAAACCAGTTATTACGTTAACGTTTTGACCAGCAATGTATCTCTCTTGCCTACCTTGCCTCCCCATTTCTATTTTCGAAAGAAGTATGTCCATGACCAAATCTTATCCTAGTGTTCTAATCCTTGGTGGTTGCGTGCGTGCTTGCGCTCTTATTCTCATTCTCTCTCCTGCGCAAACATTATGTCCTGCATGCCTGCGTGTAGTTCTACTGCATAAAGTTTCGTAAATAAATTAGTTTGTTTTACAGAAATAGACTACTGCATGCAGGCTATAACCAAAAGCACACATTTTGTAAATAAGCGGGTCGGATCGCAGGTCGGGTATAATTTTGTTGTAATTAATATTCGCGGTCCGAGTTGCGGGTTGATTAAAATATCGGGCGACCGCGGGCCGCTTGTGACCAAACCCACGCAACACTGGTTTGTAGCCCCATGTGCTTATGACATTTGCTGGCCGTTTTAACCTTGTAAACGTCATTTTTCGACCAGTTTTATTTGATTCACGTAGGGGGGAGGGCCTAGGAGAATTTTTTTGAGCCGGGGGGAGGCCCCTGGAAAAAAAAAATTGACCAGAGGGGAGGGCCAGGCAGAACATTTTTAACCCGATCGTCTGGCGACCGGCCCTCCCCCCCCGCTAAATATCGTACAGTCCCTTAGAGATTATTGTTATTATTATTATTATTTTACCTTACGTTACCTACACCAAAGCTGAATAAAATTATGCAAGATCAAAGTAACCTAAGGTAGCCTATGGCTCTGATGGTCTGCGATTTTTGTTTTTAGATGATTTCAAACAAATCATTAGTCTAACGTGACGGCATCACCTTTGATGGACATTTATTTCCTTTCGTCTATATTTGACGATGAGGGATTAACATGAATGTCTATCTGACGGACCCCCACGTCGGAAAACAACGCAGAAGGTACACCTTTCTCGTTGTAATTTGACGCCAAGGACCCTTGACCATGCGTCAGACCTTTGACGAGTAGGGAGTGAGACTGGATTGGACTTTGTGCAATGGTGCAAACTCAATCATCTCTAACTCAACACTGCGAAGACCAAGGAGATGGTGCTGGATTCCTGCCAGTCACCATTGAGGGGGTCAATGTGGAGGTGCTAAACACTTACAAGTATCTGGGGATACATCTGGACAATAAACTGGACTGGTCAGTCAACACTGAAGCACTCTACAAGAAAGGGCAGATCAGGCTGTACTTCCTGAGGAGGCTGCGGTCCTTCAACGTCTGCAGCAAGCTCCTCTAGATGTTTTACCAGTCTGTTGTTGCCAGCGTCCTCTTCTATGCTGTGGTATGCTGGGGAGGAAGCACTAAGAAGAGGGATGCTGGGCGACTAGACAGGCTGGTAAGGAAAGCTGGCTCTGTCGTGGGACCTGAACTGGAGTGCATCACTTCAATATCAGACAAAAGGACCCTGAACAAACTAATCAACATCTTGGACAATGACTGTCATCCACTCCACAGCACTATCATAAAGCAGAAGAGCTTGACCAGTTGGAGACTACGGTCACTGCCATGCACAACTGACAGACTGAGGAAGTCATTTGTCCCCAGGGCCATACAACTCTTCAATGCAATGAGGAGAGTTAGACTTCTCTGCATAGTCTATCTGCCTCTACACCTTCCTCTACATTTCCGGGACCTCTGACTGTACTGACTGTACTGACTGTCCACTAGCCCACTGTGTTACGGCTTACACTGTCTACACTGTTTACTGGCTATATTAGCCCATATGTAACCCCTCCCATCATGCTTTACCAATGGCTGATACCCTATTACTGCAAACCTATCCTTGCACTGCTGCTATAATTCTTATTTTACTATGTTTACATTTCTCTCCATTTTGTCCATATAATTATACTATAACTGTTATATTACTATAACTGCTATAATACGATATTCTCCATATTTATTGCTGGTCGCTAGACTTTAACCCTGCACTGTTGCACTGTTGGACTTATTTGCACTACCACCATGACACACACCTTATTGAGCACCTTACCACTGCATATTGAATCACAGGGTCAGTCCCTGCCCTGTCACTGCAAGCGCCTCGTGCTTACACATCCTTAGTACATTCATGTGGATCCTTGTTTTAGTATCTTTAGTGTCTTTTATTGTTCTTTT
Organism: Alosa pseudoharengus; assembly: GCF_046254945.1. Classification (NCBI taxonomy): domain Eukaryota; kingdom Metazoa; phylum Chordata; class Actinopteri; order Clupeiformes; family Clupeidae; genus Alosa; species Alosa pseudoharengus. Next base: position 5,319,696 of record NW_027468685.1, read on the forward strand.
CAGTCATGTGGATTTGTTTGTTTTTTTATCATCCTGTTTATGTTGTTGTGTGTGGTGTCATAAGCTACTGGGACCTTGAATTTCCCCTTGGGGATCAATAAAGTATCTATCTATCTATCTATCTATCTATCTATCTATCTATCTATCTATCTATCTATCAATCAATCAATCAATCAATCAATAGAGGCACACCTGCTATTTATCTATCTATCTATCTATCTATCTATCTATCTATCAATCAATCAATCAATCAATACAGGCACACCTGCTCTTTGATCTTGGCTTCTTGTTTAGGGTGACCAGATGGAGCTGTCCCAGGAAATGTCCCCGGTTTCCACTGTGACTGACAGACCTGAAATTGGAATAAAAAAAGAAAGAAAGAAAACACTGACCAAACGTATAGTTGCACACCCTGCACGCACAGGCTCAAACCAGCCAGAGCAAGCACTCAGCTAGAACCTCAGAGATGTTCTAGAAGGCCCATCTAGAATGCCCACATTTCTGGTATTTTGATTGGAGGAATAGCAGCACGGTAGAATCTTCGCCCTTTGTGAGAGACAGCTACAGTACAGGCTTCTTTCATCCATCCATCCATTCATTCAACATTCATTCAACCAGCTAGCTCTGACGAGTACAAATAGTAGCATATCATGGGGTAGGTGGATCAAAGGTGTTCTTGTAAGTGTTATTGTTCATCATCTATGTTATATATTATTTAATGTTTAACCTATATGTGTATGTACATATCACATCTACAATTTGCAATAATGTGCATGTTAAAGCAGCAGCTATCTGTCTGTCAGCCACAGTTAAGCTTTACTCAAAAGACTGCAGTCTTTTAAAAAAATCTTCCCCGAATCTTGTGGAAATCGTGTGGTGTAAGAAGGGGGAAGTGTCTGGCTGATTTTTAAAGTTACGAATGTTCTTGATCTCAGCTACTTTGTGATGAGAGAAGAAAGCTCTTTGTTTATCACTTCCCTTGCCATAAGTTACGAATGCACTTGATCTCAGCTACTTTGTGATCAGAGAAGAAAGCTCTTTGTTTATCACTTCCCTTGCCATTTAGGAGAACTAGGGTAAGATAAACTGCTGTATGAATGGTAAGGGCAGTGTCCCTGTTTTAAGTTTACAAAGATAAAAACATTACATGTTTTGGAGGTATTTACACGTCTGAACTGAAAATGTCTCAGAAATCTGGTCAACTTATTCAGCAGTGCACGACCTGTCGGCACGAGGCTGAAATTCGGTGCGCTAGGGGAACAGACATCATTGACATCCCACTCACGTGTGCGCAAGGCCAGGAACGGCAACTATGGGCCAACAAGCCGCTTTAAGGAAGAGGGCACTTACAAACTTCTTTTGAGTTTGCTCTACCACACAGCTATTGCATCTGGTGTATCCAGTTCCACTGATTAGAGTGGAAGCTAAAGGGCTATTCCCATCAGGAACAATAACCATAACGATAACACTAATGATAACCATAGCAATAACAATAACGATAACACTAACGAATAACCATAACGATAACACTAATGAATAACCATAACGATAACACTAACGATAACTATAACGATAACACTAACGATAAAAGGGTCCACATCAACGATCAGTCGTTCTGAAAGTGATCCTGTTCTTCAATATCGTTCTTCATGTCGTTATAGTTATAGTTTATGTGTGGACGTCGTCATTCATATGAGCTAGAACAATATTTTTTTGCCGTTATCATTATAGTTATCGTTCTTGATGTGAACGCCCTTAATACGCTCTTCGATCAGAACGCTTCAGTTACACACCCGGTGCAGCAAAACAATTGGATATTGTGTTGCTTAGGTCAGACAGAGAGAGAGAGAGAGAGATAGCTCTGAGCAGTGCACATTCAAAAAAAGTTAGACAATAGAAAATGGCTCATTTAAATATGTATACGTAATATTTTAGAAAATGTACAATACAAAAAAATATTGACTTAATGTATATAATCAGCTGTGGAAGTTTTGTGGGGATATCTATTAGTTTTGTGTAATATATCCCTACATAGGCATAAACAGGGTTATGAAACATAAACAGCTACTACCAATGCCATGCTATCAGTTATGTTCTAACTCTATGGTAGTATAACTTCAAAAAATCACTATGAGACGTATTCCCCTCATATGGTACTGACAGCCTCTCTGGCTGAAGAACTAATAATGCCCCTGTTAATGAGTGCTGCATTAGGTGATACAGAGACAGCCCTTGAGAGTGCTGTGAACTGCCCCTCTGGCTCAAGGACAGAGACAGCCCTTGAGAGAGTTGTGATCTGCTTCTCTGATGCAGTCACTGACATTTTTGGCATTCAAAGTATTCAATCTAGCAAAATGGGACGTAATCAGCTAGTTGTGCTGCAGTAACTGCAGTAGTCTTGAGGAAGAGAGGCGCTGCTGAGGAGTGGGGTGGGCTAGAACGATTCTAAAAGCCCAGCATTGACAGGGGGCCCCCAGAGAGCCCCCCGATAATACTATATATTGTCGGTGGGCCCAGAATTATTGTCTGTCATAGGGCCCAAATTTTTTAGCAGCGCCTCTGTTGAGGAGCCATTCCAAATATGTCTTACTGTGTTCATTTGTGTCCAGACATATTAGATCAGTGTGTGGCAATCACAGTCAAAAGCTCACCCAATTTCATCTGATAGCAGGACAGTTGCAGCTTGTCAGTGAATAAAGTTTATCAAACAGGGAGACCTACAAGACTCTCGGCAAGTCTCCTCTTTTGCTAGTATAGACCCTTTCAACAATAAAAACAAAAACAATGCTTGAACGTTCTATTTGGTTCCCAATCTACTTCCTCTGCATTAAGATAACATATGGAATGTTAAAACGGAAGCCTTGTGGGAACAACTATGATGCTGATAATGGAACTCTCTTGAAAGGGTCTATACATAAAAAAAAAGTCATGCTATTTTTGTCTATTTATTTGTCTAGTTTCAAACAGCAGTTCCTCTTCCTCCTTCCTTGTCATTGCCTATAATGACCACAGGTTGCTGATAGGCCTGGTCTATTTATGCCTGGAACATTTGCTGATTTAATCCCCTGCAGAACCTGCGCTGTACAGACAGAGATAAAGAGATCAAATCTGTCAACGTTGGTCCATTACTGTTAGTTATTCAGGTGTCAGCTTAAGTCAGACAGACGTTTCTTTGTGCCCTCACGTCCCGTCGCGTCGTCTGAGGAGAACAGAGCCCTTTAGTGTCTGTTGAGACACACTTGACTCTTGGATCTCCCCTGCACCACGGATCGGTACATTAATTAGCGCTCAGCGAAGCCTTCCGGCAACAGACTTGATCTGCAGGTGAAAGCCACGGGGCAGCCTGTCACACAAGGACAAAAAGAAGAAGCCCGAGTCTCAAACCTGTCAGATTCTCCTTTGAACAACTCAAACACTTCCTGACGCCTGTTCCGAGTAAGCTTCCAGTTCCCGAGGTTCTCTGTGTGAGTGCCTCTGAGTTTAGCGAGCGCTATGGCCCACAGGGCCTAAGACCCTTCAAAGAGATGTATCGCACAGCCATGTGGCACCACACAGTTGCGCTCACCCCATGGGGAACGATAATATTATGCTGGTAAGGGAAGCTGCTATTGTGGAACATGCCCCGTTAAAAATGCATGCCACGCTTTGGGGTTCGACGCTAATGAGCTATGTCTGTAACATTTGATAGTCTCATTTTTATTCGGAGGCAACAAAACAAGAAACAACGCAAATACGTTTACTGTCATTAATATTCAATGTGGAAATAAGTATATGTAAAACACATACATTAATTAGCCTGTTTTGATCAATTGTTTATGCCTAATGCACTCACTGTGTTCCTTCTCAAACTCCCCGACGGAGGCACATTCATTTGCTGAAGCTTCGGAGCAAAACCATTTAATTTCCAAACTGGGATTTAACATCTTTAAAGACGGCACTTCAAATTAATGTATCAGTTTTTAGTTTAATTGCACAGTGGTGGAAATGCTGCAGTGTTGTCTCATAGCGAGTGTGGCTGTGCCAGTCAAACAGGGTTTGGTGGAGTACCTCAGTTGTGCCTGGTGGGGGAGCCAACAGCACGGTTCTGTCTGCATTCTAGTTCTCAGACCTCCTCTCCCCCTGCTCTAATGTTAGGTCCCTTAGATCGGCCACGCAGGGGTTACTGACAGAGCTGAAGGCCAATCTCAAGCACAGGGGCTACCGTGCCTTTGCTGTCGCAGCCCTCAAACTGTGGAACAGCATCCCTACCTCCATCAGATTCGCCCCCCTTAGTTGACTCTTTTAAATCCCAGCTCAAAACATACCTTTTCTCTCTAGCGTTTCCCGATTAATCTTGACCGAGCCCTGCTTGTACTGTTGTCTCTTTCGTGTATTTGTATCGTCTGCTTTATGATGTGTTTTTGTATGGCCTGCCTCTGTCTTATTTGTTATATGTTATATGTTTGCTTCCCACTGGTCTCTGTAAAGCACTTTGGTTGATGCAAGTCATGTTTAAATGTGCTATATAAATAAATCTGATTGATTGATTGATTGATAGTTCCATCTCCATGGGACCAGTTCTTTTGTCTGCTGTTATGAACCCTTTGAGTTTGCCTGAGTTTACTCCATGTGATTATTGGTGATTAGTCCATGTGATTATCGGCGATCACTTGAGATGTTTCCTTCAGGTGTGATTTTTGGCACGGCCTGCAGGTTTACTGCTGTCATTGTCCTGCTGTCACTTGTCTCATGAGATACGTCTTATAAAGTTCTCATTCCTATGGTGTAAGAGACAAGTGCAGACAGAGGGCTGGTTTCCCATACCTGGACTAAGTCCAGTCCCAATGGGCTAGTGGGGGCATACTGCCTAGCAATCGCTTTTGCCCAGGGTTAATCCCTGGACCCTGTTCAATGAAATCTACATTGAATTTTTCTTTTAGCCCAGGACTAGGGTTAGACTTGATCTGTCTAAGTCTGTGTCTCTCCGTATACTGTATGATGTGTCCTGTGACATAATTATGACATTTGTATGCCTTTAACCCTCCTGTTATCCTTGGGGTCAATTTGACCTCAAGCAACGTTTCATAAAATATATGGTTCACTTTTTTTTTTTGCTTCATGTTTCATGACTTTTTCTCATTTGAAGGGTACAACAGAGTTACCATGAAATTTGTACAATAATGTGTTTTCAATGTCCTGTACAAATATTTTGTACATTGATGTTCCTTGGGGTAAGTTTGACCCCAGCTGTATGAAACATAAGATACCAGAATATTTGACACATTATGGATATTATTATTTGAATAGTATGGGAACTATTGTTATTATCATTATTACATACACAAGTACATATTACATATAAGTCATTTTGCCAGGACTGTATAAGTCAAAAGGGGAAGCAACAGCAAGCCTTTGGGCTGCTGACACTGGATGGGCCATATTGCCAGCCAGGGTTCCAAGGTTCATAAAGAGGTGTGGGGGGGTGGGATTATTTTGTAGGGCTTTTGATGGTGGTTATTACACTCTTGTTAAGTACCTCTCACAAAAAAACTGGGTAACAATAAGAATTATAATCATTTTCTGAGGGTTTATTTAGCTGGGTTTCTGAGGTAATGTCACAGGTGATGTTTCTAGTGCTTTTAGTTCGTGAATCATGTTGCCATTTTGGGAACTGATATGCTAGACAATTTAGAAGTCTCAACCAAATTGGTCTTGAAGTATTTATTTCCATAGATGGTGTGCAGTTGGGTGTCACAACCAGAGTAGTGACAACCCATGATGAAGCGTTAGACAAAATAAGGCAATGGCAGGATAGTGCTTAGAGAGAGAGGGCCCAGGAAGCTCAGAAATGCATTCAAAAGGTTGATCTAAGACATTTCTAGGACAACATATTCCTCTTAGAGTCATGTCATGGAAACCACTGCGAGCCTCTTCTGTGTACGTCACTCTCCGGCATGTCCAGGATAAACAAGGGGGAACAGTAAACACATAGAGTGGTCGTTTACATCACAACATGACTTACCTGCTGGAACCTGCTGGAGAGAGAAGTCAGGCAGATCCTTATCAGCTGTAGTCTGCTTGTGTGGGCAGTTTGTTGGCTGGTAGTGCTGGTTTGTTATGTAAGCCAGTCTCCTTACTGCTGACCACACAGTGACCGGCGGTCAGATCAGTAAGTGTGTATAAGCATGTTTGCCATCATATGTGTGTGTATGTGTGTGAGGTAGAAGGTGTGTGTGTTTCAGTGTATCAGTCCTCCCAACGTAATCTTCCAGAGTTTATTTAGAATGCAGACGCTGGAATTTGGCTTTACTTTGGTAAAGTGTATAAGTGTATATACTCTTTTGATCCCGTGAGGGAAATTTGGTCTCTGCATTTATCCCAATTTGTGAATTAGTGAAACACACTCAGCACACAGTGAACACACAGTGAGGTGAAGCACACACTAATCCCGACGCAGTGAGCTGCCTGCTACAGCGGCACTCGGGGAGCAGTGAGGGGTTAGGTGCCTTGCTCAAGGGCACTTCAGCCGTGCCTAATGGTCGGGGTTCGAACCGGCAACCCTCCGGTTACAAGTCCAAAGCGCTAACCAGCAGGCCACGGCTGCCCCCAAAGACGTCACACTGGTCTAAAAATCACACAGTGACCGGTCAGATCACACTGGTCTAAAAATCACACAGTGACCGGTCAGATCACACTGGTCTAAAAATCACAGAGTGACTGGTCAGATCACACAGGTCTAAAAAGCAGCTCACACCCCCACAAGCGGGCCGGATGCTTTCCACATCACCGTGTCATTATGGGTCATCATAGCCACGCATCATAGGCTGCTGTCTTCACAGTCATATCGACACATACAGAGCTTAAGAGCTCTGCTTTCCAGTCATAAAAACAGTGGCGCTTAGCTTCACACAAAAGCAGCAGCTAACACAGCCCTGCATGTTTCTCCAGTTTAGCTCAGTAGCGATGGGACTTCATGTGCTTCCATTAGCCCAACGCATCACACATGGCATTTGTGATGAGGGTGATCACTAGATGGCAGTCACGCTTCATGACAGAGCGAGGGTTTGAAACCTCCACCAAAGAGCAGGGTAGGGCTGTGCATCGGGGATGTGTGTGTGTGTGGGGGGGGGGGGGGGGCATTCTGTGGAGGCAGGCACACTGATGCAACCGCAGTGGCAGTGACCCACTTAACGCAGCCGTGTGAAATATAGCGGCTCTCCAGTGATTAGGCCCATAGGTGAGCCCGCACCGTTAGCCACTCCCCGCCGGCCGCGTCCCTCGTCCCGGCTCAGCCGCCTGGGCAGCGCTCCACTGCAAGCAGAGGTCTGCGCTCCTCGCTCCTCGCCACATGTGTCCATAGGGGAAGATCTCTGCTCCTGATATGTAGCAAATCAGCGCTAATTATCTCATTCCGCGCACAAATCGCGTTATGCGTTGAGATCTCATCACGCTGCTGTGTGCCGTGCCCACTTCTGTCTTCTTGCGGATCCGTGCCAAAGGAGCGATATTGTTCTACTCTGTCATGGAGGCAAAACAAGCAATCCCCACCATGGAGAGAGAGAGAGAGAACGAGAGAGAGAGAGAGAGAGAGAGAGGGAGAGAGCGCGAGAGAGAGAATATCTTTCTGGAATTACATACTGTAGCTAATAATAGGCCTTTCAGAGATAAAGCTGCTCTGGTCTTAATTGTCTATATATTTAATCCTGTGAGTTTTCCCCTCACTAACAGCTGGTGAAGGCAACCTGCCCCCTCCCTCTGCCAGCACACACACACACACTCTTTCTCACACACACACACTCTCATATAGGCACTCACACTCTCCCTCTCTCTTTCTCATACACACACACACACACACACACACACTTGGATGCAAGCACACACTCACACACACACACACACACACACTCTCTCATATAGGCACTCACACTCTCTCTCTCTCTTTCTCATACAAACACACACACACACACACTAACTTGGATGCAAGCACACACTCACACACACACACTCTCATATAGGCACTCACACTCTCCCTCTCTCTTTCTCATACACACACACACACACACACACACACACACACTTGGATGCAAGCACACACACACACACACACACACACTCCTCCTGTGGCTGATGCGGGGGACCAGGCTGTGGCGTGGTGCGTTTGGTAACCATTCCCTCATCATCTCATTAAGCAGCAGCTTTATAGTCCGGCTCTCTCTCTCTTCATCTCTCTCTCTCTCTCTTCATCTCTCTCTCTCTTCATATTTCTCTCTCTCTCTCTCCCCCTCTATTTATCTTTCTCCCTCTCCCTCCTTTCGGTCCTTTGTGCTATATATCTTTCTCCCTCTCCCTCCCTCTCTCTGTGCAGGATATGCAGAGGAGACTCAGGTGTTGTGTGTGTGTGTGTGTGTGTGTGTGTGTTTGTGTGAAGGGCTGCTGCTCTGCTCTGACACATGCACGCGCGCCCGCACACACACACACACACACACACACACACACACACACGAGCATTCAGGCCGCCAGTGTTCTACACTTCCCCTTCCTCCTCCTGCCTCCTGCACATATCGGACGTTCGGCTTTCAATTCAGTCTTCCTTATTCACACACCATAAAGGTGTGATTAGATCTGTATCGCTGAAAAATGCGCAGGAGGGATTTGAAGCCAAGGTAGGCCGGCTAATTCCAAACTGTGAAAATAAGATAAGAGGAACCATTCCTATTTATGAGGCACCATTTATGTTCATGACCAGGGTATATCTGGTGCTGGTCTACTCTATAGGCTTTCTTACTGATATTAATTTAAACAGTTTTATTTGCAGTCCAATAAATACAATTAAAATCTGCCGCTCATTGTTAGCAGAGAAAATCAATATGGTTCATGAGATGTATGTGATAAATGAATACAGCAACCTCAGAAGCACCAGTATCATGTGCTAAAGGTCCGCACCCAGCGTCCAGTTCTTTGTCTATGTTATAGCCACGTAGTAGAGGGCAACATTACAGTCGGAGAACAGCAGAACAGTAATTCAAATAGCAGCAGATTTGTGGAAGAACACCTACCACATACTGGATAGTCCAAAAGAATGGCACACACCAAAGTCTGAGAAAGGGAATGCGTTTGATACACACTCTCCGGGAAGCTGATGTGTAGTCATCACACTGTTATTTTCTAGCTCTATCCGCAAGCCCAGCTCCAGTGCAACACACACACACACACACACCACACACATACACACACACACCACACATACATACACACACACCACACACATACACACATCACACACACATGCACACACACACACACATACACACCACAGACACACACATACACACATACCACACACACACAAACACACATACACACAAACACCACACACACACACACACATACACACACACACACATACACACTCCGACCGAGTCCGACCCGGGTAATTTCCCCATCTCTTTCTCCCACTCACTTTCTGTCACTCTTCACTGTCCTATCATAATAAAGTCAACAAAAAAAGCCCCAAAAAAATCATTACATAAAACATAACTTTCACACATCACTACAGTACTTTTACAAACACACACACACACACGTTACATATTTCTGCATGGAGTTGTAAGTCACATTGGATAAATATGTAATGACTAAATGACAAGACCAAATGTGTTGTGAATGTAAATATGTTCACCACTTGCTCTGCATGTGTGTGTTGCTCTTTGCCCTGTGGAATGGTGGAGGCCTCTGTGGTGTGTGAGAGTGAAGATAGCCGAGGAGGACGAGGGTGGACGACGTCCACTTCATCACAGGGATCACAGGCCCCTTTTGTTAACGATCAAAGAGTTATTTATCCTCGCCAGAGAGCAGCACAACTACAGGCTCTCAATTATGCCATAAAAGTCAATTAGGAGATAAAGGGAAGTGGGGCCCAGAGCATGATGGGAGATGAAAGGGTTCCGGCTAACGGGGGAGCCGCCTGACCTCGGAGAGGGTCTGCATGCACACACACCGGACACCAACCCACCGACGGCTAACGCGCTGAATTTCACAGGAGCAGCGCTCCGAAACTCTCGTTTCCTCTGGAAGGTTTCACTCCCTTCCCACCCCCCCCCCCCCCCACACACACACACAACAACAACAGGAGCATTTTTAGATAAGGTATGACAGGCATCATGATAGAGTACAGGTAATAGTATCTGCACTTTTTATGGAACTGTCTTGACAGTCCAATGACAGAGTATTGAAAAGCCCTTACCTGAAGCATCTAACACATTAAATTCATTCACCAAGACCGAATAGCTGTATGGGTCAATGTATTGTAATTTCCCAACTATTAGCTGCGGCTTACACATTGATTTTGCTAAATTTCTTCAGCTATGAGGTTAATATGGTATTAATATGATTTTGTTTGTTTTAACTTGCATAAAACACTTATACACTAACACTTACACACAGTGCGGCTAATACTCAGGAAATTGCTGTACAAACTGTAACTTGGTCTCCAATTTTGATACGAGGAGTAGCATTCAAAAGTAACAGGCATTTTTAGCTGGGAGTTTCAGCCATTTTCACCATAGTCTGAGAAATGTCTGTGAAGATTTGTGGGATAAACTTATTTTCTCTTGTTTTTCTTTTTCCGTGTCAGGTGCCTGACTGATGGCGGGTTGTGTTTGTACAGTGCCTGTAAGCAATATCAAGCTACAGTTCCTGGTGATTGACGGTTGTAGACATTCTGTCAGGTCCAGAACCTCAGAGCCCAGTTGGCTGTTCCCCTGCCCACTCAGATCTGTGTGAAAAGGTAAGAGGTGAATATCAAACAGCACAGAAAAAGGCACAAGGAGGTTCCTGGGAAGCGAAAGGCAGCCATGCCTGTCTAACTACAACAGATTAAACCCTATGGTCTATATCGACAACATTAACTGGTCTATTTGTTGCCTTTGTGATTAAACAGTTCTACAGATGTAAAAAATTGTCCACCAATGCTAATATAGCATTAACTGGTTATGGCAGCATCCTGTATAATCCTATGTAATCCAATTGACCGAAACATCAGCACATCAATAAATTGATTGATCCGTTGAGTAAGCAGCGTTGTCTTTTCTTTTTCTTGCTTTTACGCATCCTATGTAATGAAATGGTTGTTAAATACTTACAATCAGGAGGACACATAAAACCCATCCTGACCTGTGAATGGACCTGTCCACACAAGTAAGTGAGGATAGGAGCAGGCTTCACTCAATGTGTCTACTTTTAAACTTTAAGAGGGCTGGCCTGGATAGTTAAAGTAAAGCAGGAGAGAGGCCGCACTATGCATATATACACTTTTATTTGCACATACGCATTCCAAGGCACACGCCGAAACGCGTATGTGCAAATAAAAGTGTATATATGCATAGTGCGGCCTCTCTCCTGTCCATACAAGGCCTTGGCCAGTTCCATGCTGAGCCATGTCCAGCTGCTATCTGGACGACATCTTCATATCTATCGATTTGTGAATCCCTGTGGAAATTACACCCGTATTGTAGCTCGGACGCAAGGTCACAATAGGTTAAGCTATGCTACACTATGCTACGCTATGCTACACTATGCTGCGCTATGCTACGCTATGCTACGCTATGCTGCGCTATGTTACGCAATGCTACACTATGCTGCGCTATGCTACGCTATGCAGGGCTGGGCTGCTCTGGTCTGGTCTGCCTGAGTGTGGCTCAAGCCAAATATGTGACTGTGGCTTTTCCCCCATGCTAATGCTAATCCCTCTTTTCCAGCGTTCACTTTCACTTTACAAATATATCTCGAAGCCTCACCTGAATTTCAAGGTTGTCGGCTCAGTGAAATCACGTACGGGGCCTCATGTACCGTGTCCCAATGCACAGCGCCCGGTAACTTATTTGAGCGTATTAAACTCGTGTTAAGCCCTGTTCACACACATCTTCAGCTCGGATGTTATTACAGGGACGGGCTGCTGGGAGTGGGCTGCCTCTTGTCATAGTCTGCTGCTAGAGAGTGGAAATGAAGTGTTGAGATCACACAGCTGAATTCAATTATGATCCAAAATGAGCAGCTATAATGCCAAGAAGGGTAAACGAGTAACCGTGCTTCAATGAAGCAGCAGTGTGTATATATATATATAAATATGGCGTGAAAATGACACTGTCTGTCTGCTGGGGTGTCGCAGAGCTTGTCCCATACATCAAAACATTTGAAACGACACAGACTTTGTTGCATACTGGAGTTACTGGAGTGTGTGCTCTATTGTGCGTTGCCGTGGTCACGGCGTGTGTCTGTTTACTTTCGTTTCGTGCTGACACGAAGTTGCTATAGAAACTATACGTTCTATTCCTTTTTGTCGCATGGCGCTGGACTATAGAAGCCTGCAGCTCCGCGACATCTGTCGGCAGCAGTTTGTTTTTTGTCGAGCGAAACTTGTAATCTTGGAATATTAATTGGCCTTAAGCGTGCAGTCGCTGCAGCTTAAAACCAGCTCTGTAGTGTGTGTGAAAAGAGCGACTGACTAACACTGAAGAGTGTGATTAGGTGGGACTGTTCAATTATACTGTGTTACTTAACTGTGTCGAGGGACGCTGATTAGCATGGTGGGGCTCCATCTACACTCAAGAATCTCAAGTTTCCAATAAGTGCCTGGTGAGCAATATTGTTTTGTTGGTCCTCATCCAATGTTTGGAGAGCTAGAGGAATAGGTCAGCTTTGTGGCCAGGGCCTGCTGGGATGTAGTTTCCTGTGCTGACTGACCGGTGGACGATAACATTATACAATAACCCTTACTTCATTTAGCCATATTTAAGTGTGCGTGTGTGTGTGTGTGTGTGGGGGGGTGGGGGGGGGGGGGGGTGGGGGGGTGCTAGTTTGGTATAGATGTTGTTTTCATAAAAACTGTGTTTGTGTGTCTGCCTGCCTCTGTGTGTATCTGTGTGTGTCTGCCTGTGTCTGTGTGTGTGTGTGTGTGTGTGTGTGTGTGTGTGTGTGTGGTTTTCCCTGCTGTGAGACTGCAGGCATGCCACACAGTGTGCAAGTGGTTGGATGACCCGATGTTCAAAAGCAGCACCTGTGTCTGTTGCTGCGGCCAGCTTTTCTCTCGGCAGAGGCTGCTTTTTAAAGGGCTGAATTTGCATCTGAAATGAGAGGGGGGGACAGGGTCAGTGTTAACAGCCTTCCTGCTGACCGTTAGATGTCAGACTGAGAGTGTGTGTGTGTGTGTGTGTGTGTGTGTGTGTGTGTGAGAGAGAGAGAGAGAGAAACAGAGAGAGAGATAAGGAAAGAAAGGGAAAATGTGTGTGAGAGGGCGCAACTTAGTAGAAATGGACAAAAGGATGCAGCCTATGAGTCTTAATTAATCTGATGTTTACACAAGATAAACACACACACACACACACACACATAAACAATATGCTTACACAAGGTAAACTGAGAGAGACATAGAGAGTCAGGGAGAGGGTTGGCTGGCTGATATCAACTCATTATCTAGTCTGTGAATCAGACTGAGTGAGTGTAGCAGCTGACGTGTTTTAAAAAGATTTCTGCCCTAATGTTGCCAAAATCTTGATGTTCCCTCACTGACTATTGGCTTCAAGCCACCAGCTGCTGAAGTCAGAGACAGCGAAGATGAAGATGAGGATGAAGTAAACACCACGGCGTCTCCGATACTGTGGCTTACGTCTCCTTGAATCCTTTGATCAAAACATCATAAGACCCACTGATGAAAACGGTTTCCTTGGACCAGACGGCTCTTAAAGCGCGCTGACGTGGGGTTCTGGAGATCAGCCTGGATGGAGCTGAACTGTGACGGCCATCAGAGGGTTTGTTTTTCTCTTTTTTTTTTGGTGCTTTAATTTGGTGCCAAAACTACTGCTGTTTTTTTTTTTTTTTTGTTGACATCCCAATGATTTACTTCAGTGGTCAGTCTAATTTAGCAGCAGGCGTACAGAGCGCGTCTGTTCTCTGCACCGCTCACCTGCGCAGTCAGGTGAACACAATGAAACATCTGTCCGTGCCACTGTGATCTCACCTCCGCGAACACACCGCACGCCCAATCCAGTCCAAAAAGCAGCTCGACGGGGGATTGGATGGGTAGAGAACAACGGTTACCGCGGTTACTGCGATGTGTCTCCGGCCCTGCGTCTGTCATGTAGAAGTAGTTGGATGAACAAATTCATTTCGTCTGGTTTTATACCCCTTTGAAAAAGAACTGAGTCATCTTAATGCAGTTTGATGTCAACTCCAAATGCTGGCAGAGTGGATTTAAAAAAAGTGTAAAATCCCATTCCAAAAATCTGTTTCTAATATATAAAAAAAGCACAGACTGCAATTTGCTGATGAGCTTGAACTGAAATACACTTTGCAAAGTATATTCAAAGCAGCCAGCTTTGTAACAACCTCTCAACTCCGTTTTGAAGGCAGTGAATCTTTGTGCTGTACTTTCCCAAAGTCTCAAATATGATTGGGTGATTATGGCTGTAGTTAACAGAAGCACCTGTGTTTTAGCTTGCTTTACACAAAACATCATTATGTGTGTGTGTGTGTGTGTGTGTGTGTGTGTGTGTGTGTGTGTGTGTGTGTGTGCGCACGCACTGTGATACTGAATGTTGTTTTGCTTGTAAAGCAGTTAGGAAAAAGATTCCAGGTCCAGGCACTCAGTAGGATGCAAAAAATGATAATTTATTATTAGGGGCTAAACCATTAAAAAACACCAACGCATGTCGGCTCACCAGCCTTCATCAGGGTGTTGGGAACAAGGAGTCTGAGCATAATTATAGCATAATGAGCATAATTATAGCATGGGTTTCAGGTGTGCCAACGAGGCACTTGCTATACATTTCTTAAGCCACTAGGGGCAGTCATTTTGGTCAAGCAGGTCAATAATTAAATACAACAAGACAGTTGGGAAAACCCAATTGGGAAACTAGCAATGACATCATTCCAAATTTTTCTTTACAAGCAATGAACTCCACATCAAAATTCTAAGCAACTCTATTCTAACAGCAACTCTAAAAACTCTAAATGCATTCCATACATGCATCAAAAGCCAGTAAATATGAATAGGTTATACATTACAGTTCATGATCAAGATGTCAACAGTAGTTCTAAAACTTTGATGCAGGCCTACTCCACACATGTATCAAAAGTCCATAAATCACAAATCACGGTCAAGATTACAACAGTAATTCTAAAGCCTGAATGTATTCTAAAATCAATAGATAATTACATATCAAAATTCAGCAAGATAAATAAGTTCTAACAAGTTCTGTCAAATGTTATAGTTCAGGTTATTCTAAAATGTACTCCACACAACACATAACATATCAAATAGTATGAGTCGACCAATTGTTCTGAAGACCCACAATAGACTACAAAAAAGGTGAAAGATCAAAATGTTCATTGAGACCTGGATGGCTAGTCCTCAGGGAATAGATCCAATAGGTCTCGTTTGATTTTATTTTGTTTTGCTTGTGTAGAGAGATGGATAGCATGAGATAGAGAGGGAGAGAGATAATATGATAGAGATGGAGAGAGAGAATGCAATAGAGAGGGAGAGAGATAATGTGATAGAGAGGGAGAGAGAGAATGCAATAGAGGGAGAGAGAGAATGCGATAGAGAGGGAGAGAGAATGTGATAGAGTGGGAGAGAGAGAATGCAATAGAGAGGGTGAGAGAGAATGAGATAGAGTGGGAGAGAGAGAATGCGATAGAAAAAGGGAGAGAGAGAATGCGATAGAGGGGGGAGAGAGAATGTGATAGATAGAGAGAGAATGCGTGCCTCTAGTGTGCTGAGACCTTGAAGCAGATTGCAATCACTGTTAACAAAATACAAATCGCGGACATACTGAATAAATCAACAGGGGATAATGGGGATTGGGTGTATGCGTGCTTTTGCAAGTGTGTGTGTGTGTCAATGTGTGAAGAAAGAAGAATTCATCTTTCGGTGAGTTAAAAGTCACTGTCCAAGTTGTATTCTCTTCATGCATTTCTTCATTGTTAGCGTGAACAAAGACATGACATTTTCATGTTGAGCTCCATAACCCTGTCTACAAAGTAAGGCTCCTGGATGTAACATCTACACAGAAGAGTGCTCACCTCTGACCTCTGACCTCCGACGCTCCAGAGCCATTTGCAGAGCTAGTTGACGAATGGAAAATTAGTTGTTAGTTGTGAGTCCTCGTTTTTTGCATCCTTGTGCACTAACCATTCTGTATGGTCAGTGTGAGTGTGTGTGTGTGTGTGTGTATGTGTGTGTGTGTGTGTGTGTGTGTGTGTGTGTGTGTATGTGTGTGTGTGTGAGTGGTAGAGAAGTGAGTGCAATGCTTTCACATATGTGCTCTACTGGTGTGTGTGTGTGTGTGTGTGTGTGTGTGGGAGGTGTGTAGAGTGGTAGAGAAGTGAGTGCAATACTTTCACATGTGTGCTCTACTTCACTTGGTCTGCTGAGGGAGTCGGCTTAATTGTGTTAAAGTTGTGCTAGAGGTGGAGTTTTGGATTATTCAATGACTCTCTCTCTCTTTCTCTCTCTCTCTCTCGCTTGCTCTCACACACCTCACTACTAGTTTGACATTGTTCTCAAAGAAGCCACGTTGTTATTTCTGCAATCCCACATGCAATCATACTCTTCACATGACTCATGCATACGCCGGCTCCTCATTGTTATCCAAGACGTTATGCGTCACAACAGGAGGATAATGTAAACATAGATAGATAGATAGATAGATACATATATAGATAGATAGATAGATAGATAGATAGATACTTTATTGATCCCCAGGGGATCAACATTGCACTACACCAGTGGGCATTCACACCAGAAGCACAATACAAATGAAAAAGGCCTTGTATCTTCAAACGTCATGGAAAAAATGGTCTTGATGCAGCTCCTCAGAAGTGTCAAATGGCAATAGCTTCTTGGAAAAACCTTCAGTCAGGTTTCCGTCCGACACATACAGCAGCACTGAAACAGCTCTTATCAAGGTCACTTCTGATCTTTTGATGGCAGCTGATTCTGGAGAGAGTCTGAAAAAGCTTCTAGTTTACTCTTGCTCAGTCATTTCTTGGTAATTAAGCCCCTCATATCAAGGCTGCTTCCACAACATTGGGGCTGTTGTTTGACTCAGATTGAAGATTTGATCAACAACTTCCAAGTCCAGTCTTGTTATTATCACGTTAGGGTCATTTTCAAACTTAGCTCAATGTTGCTGTCAACATTAAAAGATGTCTGTCTGAATGTGTATCACCTGGTTCAGACAGCAGCCAGGCTCTTGACTAGCCTGGAAAATCCAGACCCTGGTAATCTAGAAAGATTAAGGGTCTGGCCACGAACAATGTAATGGCCCAACTCGAGGGGCGGCACCAAGCATGCATTTGAAAATATCACTGCACACAATTGGATAACACCAATGTTTAGACCAATGTTTACTCTGAATGATTCCGGACTTTGACGCAATTGGATAACACTATGACCCATATTTACTGTACTAACCTCCAACGTTGCAGCGCTGTTGTTATCTGTTTAGCTCGCCTCTGGCCCGCCTATATCAGATACACCGATGTGATTGGTTCCCCGCGATGCAAGGGGCAAAAGTAACATGCATCATTATTCATTGCCAGAGTCTCTTGCAGACACAATTCAAATTGTGCTCTCGCGAGAACTCTGGATTTTCAGGGTAGGTCTACATTTCTAAGACTAAATGTAAATCTCCCCATTTCTGGCCGATCTACATTGGCTGCCAGTGAGTTAGATAGATAGATAGATAGATAGATAGATAGATAGATAGATAGATACTTTATTGTTCCCCAGGGGAAATTCAAGAAAAGTTATAGAATATAACTATAGAATATAAATATAGAGTTATAGAATACAGAATACAGAGTCATGGGTACAAGATATTTTCTTTTTTCACCTTATCTCCATTTTGTTTCTTGTGTTCATGTCATGTTTCTTTTGCCTACAAAGGTTGCTTTGTTGGTGATATTGTTGTTGATGTTAAACAGGCTTGATTGTCTGATTGTTCACTGTGGGAAACCCCCTACCTGTAGTAGAAGGAACTTAATACATTCCCCCTGTGAATGTCTGAAAGAAATGTACACAGTTTAACTTAGTATGTTCATGTTTAGCCCTTTTTTTAGATGTGGAGATGTATTTACGTACAAAAAAGACAATAGCAGAACAAGACTATGAGGTGAAATCTGCCTGTGGGGCACTTACAGCTCCCTTAGTCTCTGGTGAGTCAGAGAGAAAGAGCCTCAGGATGGCAGAGAGAGTAGTTGTGGGTGTGTGTGTGTGTGTGTGTGTGTGTGGAGGGGGGGCATTAGGAGAGAGAAGAGAATGATGGAAAGAAAGGGAAAAAAGGAGTGATACAAAGGGAAAGAGTGATGGATTCATGGATAGATGGATAGACAGATTGGCAGAAAGCCAATAAGAGATCCTGACTTTTAAAAAGCCCTTATTTAACCATTAAGGTTAATCAGAGAGCATTAAGAGTAATACATTATTCAATCCCATTACCCACCAAAAATCAAAAGAGAGAGAGATGAGAGGAGAGGAGCGGAGGAAGAGAGCGAGTGACAGAGACATTTAAATAGAGGGATGCAGAGACAGAGGGAGAAAATTGGAGAGAGAGAGAAAATGGCACTGAAAAGAGATGGAGAAAGAGAGGCTTACAAAGAATGAGAGAGAGATGGAGTGATGTGTGTGTGTATGTGTGTGTGTGTGTGTGTGTGTGCTCTTAGCTTCAGCAGCAAACAGAATGACTGGCATGCACAAAGTCCGCTCACTGGCTGGTGTTAAGAAAGAGCATGTACTGCTGTGCCCAACCACACAAATGGTCAGACTGATACACAGTACCTACAGTATATTTCTATACATGCTCCATAGCTGAGCTCCAATCTAAATGTCCTCAGTGAATACTTCACCAATACTCCAACACAAATAATGTTCGTAAAGCGTTACTGTAGGAGAGTGTTTGTTTATTAAACAAACTGGGTACAAACGTGTGTTTTATGTGACATATGTCTAGATGGTTAAGTATTTGTCTGACATTAAGGACATGTGATATTTGCTGTTGCTTATTTCTCAAAGTTTGGCTGTGGAGATAGAATAGCCGATTAGGACTTGTCCATGAATGTTGATTTATGGATCGGTCTTATCAGACGATGGAAAAGATATCCGTCAGACAGGCCCACTGTACTTAAACCCTTATCAGACATCTCACTACCATGTCTCATATCAAACATCTCACTGCCATGTCTTATATCGGCTTATCTCAACTGCATGCTTAACCACCTCAGCAAAGCAATTTCTCTTGTGATATACACTCTTTGAATTCTGTTATTCTTTTTATGTGTGTGTGTGTGTGTGTGTGTGTGTGTGTGTGTCTGTGGGTGCGTGTTTGTTCGTGTGTGTGGGTGCGTGTTTGTTTGTGTACGGTATTTTGTATTTCGGTGCATTGTCACATGTACCTGTCAAGGTGAGGGATTTATCTAGGCTCAAGTTACAACAGCAGGTAACGATTTATACAGACAGTATCTTCACGAAGTTTAGCGTTTGCAGCCATCTTGAATTTAGTCACGATAAGTCGAGCGACGAGTAAGAATAAACAGGTATGATAAGGGATCAAATTCCAAAAATAATTCCGTGGAAATGCATGGATTCCAGTTGCTGCTACTGGAAGAAACTGGAATACATGCATTTCCACTGAATTATTTTTGGAATCTGAGACTAAAAAAAGGCCCTGTAGCAAACTGACACCTTGGATGAACGAAAATATCCATGATCTAAAAAGATAATGTAGAAAAGCTGAGAGAACATGGAGAAAAACTAAGTTACAGGTTCACCGTGCCATTCTAAAAGAAAAAATAGCAAATTATAATAGAGCTATTCGGAATGAGAGAAGGAACCACTTCTCTAAGGTAATTGCTGAAAACAGTGGAAACTCTAGGGTGTTGTTCTCCACCATTGTATCAAACACCTTTTGATACACTCAGTCAGGCATCCTCTCTAAGATGCGAAGAATTTGCAGACTTCTTCAAAAACAAAGTCATTTCTATAAGGGAGGCTATTGGTAACACAAGTAATATGTTTGATAGTACACCCAAAAACAGCCCCACAAAATGAAGGTCCTTTAGCACTATTACTCAATCTGAGCTTGGTAAAATTATAACTCAAACCGGCTCCTCAACATGTGTTTTGGATCCAATCCCTACTAGATTCCTTAAAAATGTATATGATAGCTTAGCTCCCTTTATTCTCAAGGTAATAAATACATCATTAGAAACAGGTATATTTCCAACTGCTTTTAAAATCGCTGTTGTGAAACCTTTACTTAAAAAGTCGAATCTTGACCATACCAATCTGAGCAACTACAGGCCTATATCAAATCTACCGTTCCTGAGCAAAGTACTTGAAAAAGTCGTTTGTAATCTGTTAAATACCTTCCTCAACGAAAACAGTATCCTTGAAAAATTCCAATCAGGTTTTAAATCAAATCACAGCACTGAAACAGCTCTAGTAAAAATAGTCAATGATCTTAGACTGGCTACTGACTCAAACAAAGTCTCAATCCTTATTCTTCTGGATTTGAGTGCGGCATTTGACACCATTGATCATAGCATCCTAATTCACCGCCTTGTGAAGTGGGTGGGTCTCTCTGATAATGCTCTAAACTGGTTTCAAACCTACATTACTGGCAGAGATTTTTATATCAGTCTAGGAGATCATGTGTCTGAAAAACATGACTTGCCTTTTGGTGTGGCCCAGGGGAGCTGCCTTGGTCCCCTGCTATTTTCCCTATATATGCTTCCGTAAGGAAACGTCATAAGTCCATAGCTACGCAGATGATACCCAATTGTATATTTCTGTGAAGCCAACTAACCCAGATGGCCTTTGCTCCCTCACTGCATGCCTAACCTCCATTAATTAGTGGATGAGCAAAACATTTTTGAAACTAAATGATGACAAAACAGAGGTACTTTTGGTTGGACCAAAACTAAAGCGAGACATTGTTCTTAGTAATCTGGGGAACTTGGCGCACCAGGTCAAACCAAAAGTAACAAGCCTCGGTGTCATCTTAGAAGCAGAGTTAAGTTTTAAGCCCCATATCAGTAAAGTTACTCAAACAGCCTATTTCCACTTGAGAAACATTGCCAAAGTGCGGCCCTTTTTAACTCAACAAGATGCAGAAAAACTAATTCACGCCGTTTATCACTAGCAGGTTAGACTACTGCAATGCACTTTTCACTGGTCTTCCCAAAAAACATCTAATGAAATTGGCACTCATACAGAACTCTGCAGCTAGACTTTTAACTAAGACCAAGAAGAGAGAACACATCACCCCTGTGTTGGCTGAACTGCACTGGTTCCCTATTTCCTATAGAATTGATTTTAAGGTTATGTTAATTACTTACAAAGCTCTGAATGGCATAGCACCTTCATATATCTCTGAGCTTTTAATATCTTATCAACCACAAAGGAAACTTAGATCATCAAATTATAATATTTTAATCGTACCCAAAGTGCTCCACAAGCAAAGTGGAGAAGCTGCTTTTATCCATTATGCCCCAAAACTATGGAACACCCTGCCTCTGTACATCAAGCAGGCGAGTTCAGTAAATATTTAAAAAAAAGATCTGAAAACATACCTGTACAGGAAAGCTTTTAGTTAACTCATCTTATCCTGTAGACTGCCATTGGAGGGCGCAGCCAGCCAGAAGCAGATGGGCTCCCCCTATTAAGTCAGGTTCTGCTCAAGGTTTCTTCCTGGAATATGGGAGTTTTTTCTTGCCACAGTTGCCATATGGCGTGCTTATGGGGGGTAAAGGGTTACGGCTGCCAGTCTTATGACATGTTATTTTTTATATTTTTGATATGTTGCTGAGTGGATCATAAACGGCCCCAGCAATGAAGAAAAGTGATTGATAATGACTGACTATTATTGTGTTACATGCTTCAAATGTAAAGCACTTTGAGCTGCATTCTGTGTATGAAAGGTGCTATACAAATAAAGCTTATTATTATTATTATTATTATTATTATTATTATTTTAGCCACAAGCACTTCGCAATGGAGCATACAGTGTGTAACAATTGTATTTGGGGCTTTCTGCTATATGAGAGCTATCACTCTACTATTATTCCCAGTCATTTTCATGGGAAATATAATGTTCAGATATGCGTCACATTATTATAATGGCATTGTATAATAACCCTCATAGTAATAGGTATATTTTACATTTTTCAAATGTATTTATTTGTTGCTTTTATTTTTCCTTCCAACTTGCTGAGGCCCTCCTGGCACCCCATCGCGGCCCCCACTTTGAAAACCACTGATGTACTGCACAAGGCAGAGAGAGTGAGAATAATATTATGACAGATGATGCTGCTGCTGATGATGATGATGCTTAGATCTACTACAACTACTTTCCAACTCTGTATTCCATCTTGTGTTGACCATGTTAATATGAACCTACTGTGTGTGTGTGTGTGTGTGTGTGTGTGTGTGTGTGACACAGACTCCATTGTGTGTCCCTTGCGGTGCGATAAGCTGTCCCGTGACTGCTGGCTGTGAATGGAATCGGAGGCCATATCTCATAGTCCTACAGGACGACACTATAGAGCTCAGCGCCTGTCTGCCGACTGACAGCTGTGCAGGCAGGCCCCCCTGATCAGATAAGGAGCCATGCTTAATGCACTCACACACACACACACACACACGCACACACACACACACACGCACGCACGCACACGCGCACTCACACACACACACGCACACACGCACGCACGCGCACACGCACACGCACGCACACGCACACGCACACACATGCACACGCACACACACACTACTGTATATCATGCTCTCTGACATATAGACAGCAACATAATAAATATATACACACTCAAACACTCACCGACTGACATACACATATACACAAAGAGCCGGATAACACACTGACTGTGGGACACACACAATCTCTTTCTATCTCTCTCTCTCTCGCTGTCTCACACACACACAAACACACACACACACACACAAACTATAACAGATAGCACAGACAGATAACACAATGGCACTTGGACACACACACACACACACTCTCACTCATACACACACACAACACATACAAACTAACCTACAATAGCACAGACACTGAGATATAGTGTTATGCACTCCACTCACTCCCACTCACACACACACACACACACACACACACACACACACACACACACAAATAATAATTCAAAAAGTCTGGCTCCTATAATATAACATTATTGCCTCTCTCTCAAGCATCTTTACAAGCTCTGATAGGAGGCCACAGTTTAGGCTGCCAGAGATATTTACTGAGTTCTGCATCTAAGGAAGGGACTTATTAAGTGCGTATTTTCATAATTGTTTATCATGACCTTATAACCTTCCCACATCATCTTTATGCATTTGACTAAGTTGTGTTTAGTTTAGTTTTTTGACAACTGATATGTACATTTACTTTTACTCATTTAACAGAGCGTTATCGATTAACGAAATGAAGAAGAACACTCCAGCTCCATTGCAAAGGAGACCTTAGGGATGTAGTATGTAAATGTAAAATGGAGATCAGGTTTATTGGCCAAGTATACTTGCATATACAAGGAGTTTGTTCTGTGCGTTTTATCCCTCCGGGGGTAGTGTACAACACACCCACACACCCAGTGTACACCTATCCAAACACACACACACACACACACACACACACACACACACACACACACACACACCCTCAGAGCAGTGAGCACACTAGGAGCACACATACACACCCGGAGCAGTGGGCAGCCTTAATCCTGGCGCCCTGGGAGCAGTTGGGGGTTAGGCGCCTTGCTCAAGGGCACCTCATACATGCATGTGGATGTGGGAGAGCGCTGTTCAATCACTACGATAAATACTACTAACAGGATGAGAGTGAAGAAGTTTAAGGACTAGGACTATGGAAAGTGCATGTGAAGTGCATAACTGCATGAGAATTGCATAACTGCATGGAAAGTGCATAACTGCATGGGAAGTGCATAGTAACTCTGCCCCTCAACATCTTCTCACCGAACACATCATGATGCGGCCGTTACCACACCACATGCACACCTATGCAATGGTCTGAGGTCTGTGTAGTTAGCAGTCGTAATGAGGCCCTCAAATTCAACTGTTAGGAAACATTTTCGAGTTAACTTAAATTGTACTAGAAATAAAATAATAGATTTCTCTTAGGCTCTGTGTTTGTGTGTGTATGTGTTACTCTGTATGGAAGTGTGTGTGTGTGTGTGTGTGTGTGTGTGTGTGTGTGTGTGTGTGTGTGTGTGTGTGTGTGTGTGTGTGTGTGTGTGTGTGTGTGTGTGTGTGTGTGTGTGTGTGTGTGTGTGTGTGTGTATGTGTGTGTGTGTGTGTGTGTGTGTGTGTGTGTGTGTGTGTGTGTGTATGTGTGTGTGTATGTGTGTGTGTGTGTGTGTGTGTGTGTGTGTGTGTGTGTGTGTGTGTGTGTATGTGTGTGTGTGTGTGTGTGTGTGTGTGTGTGTGTGTGTATGTGTGTGTGTGTGTGTGTGTGTGTGTGTGTGTGTGTGTGTGTGTGGAATACTTTTATCTTCTAAAAGGCACTTCTTTACGAGATGCTCTCACACAAAGCATATGTGGGCGGAACTTGACAGTAGAGAAGTGATCAGCAACAGGCATCAATGACAGGACCTGCCATTTTGATAAGGCATTAAAGTTCTCAAAAATAATGTAGTGTCCTTCCTCACAAGTACAGACGCTTTTTGGGTCCTCTGTGTATCATTAGGCCCATTGTTCATGAGTATATGCATCAACTTGCATGTTAGTGTGTGTATGTACTGTAGGTCTGTGCTTGTTTGTGCCTGTGCTTGTGCTTGTGTGTGTGTGTGTGTGTGTGTGTGTGTGTGTATTTGTGCTTGTGTGTGTGGACCGATGGGATATGGCTCAGGTTGAGGCCATGGCAGTAAATATCGTCCTGGGAGATGAAAATGACAAAGATATTACCACACGGGTTCATCACCAGAACAATACCACACACACAATGTCCTGGGGGAAGGAAATGACACACATACCATCGTGGGGAAACTAGAAGAAGGCTTTACTATGACAGGTTCATCGCCATAGCAGCTTAGTGTTGCGAATCAACATGGGAAATACAAATACAAATACAACACGAGATACAAGGTCTCACAGGAGTTGGTAACACACACACACACAAACAGAAGCACCAGCCTATACAAGCCAGGTAATAATGATCGCTTCATGTTTAAAACCATATGAACAGTGTGCATACACTGTGAAAATACAGGATACCTAGCTGGGTCAAACAGGGGCTGTCACAAGGTCCATAGAAAAGGACATTTGAAATGGCTATGCTATTTCTATATCTATACTCATTGTGTTGCTATTTCTAGGGTCATTGTTGAAAAAAACTATTGTCCTTTATTTCATTTTATGCATACAGACGGTCAGTCTAAAAAGATAAGCATGACATTTAAGCTCAAATCAAAACCATCAGAAGAACTACCAGTCATGATAGAATGGATGAACGGACAGAGTTTACCTTGTTGTCTGATGTTAACATAGACGGTATGCAACTTTGGTCTGCTTAGATGCTATTTTACAGAACCATTTACAACCCTATAATTAGGCTGGGGAATAAAATGAGATGAGAGTGTGTGTGACTGCAGGTCTGAGATGAGAGTGTGTGTGACTGCAGGTCTGAGATGAGAGTGTGTGTGACTGCACGTTCACTTCCATCCCTGCTTGTGTCTCACAGGAGAAGGTGTGATTCGCCATCTTTATCACCTCAGAGCCAATCATACCCATGTGTGTGTGTGTGTGTGAGTGTGAGTGTGTGTGTGTGTGTGTGTGTGTGTGTGTGTGTGTGTGTGTACTGTAAGTGTGTGTGCGTGTGAGTGTGTGTGTGTGTGTGAGTGTGTGTGTGTGAGTGTTCACTTACCTGTTGCAATGCTGCAGAATGCATCTCCAGTGTCCACAACAACCCATTTTTGTGGACAGAATGCATCCTCCCCATTGGCACGCTGGTGATAATCGCTTGTGTGTGTGTGTGTGTGTGTGTGAGAGGTGAGTGTGTGTGTGTGTGTGTGTGTGTTCACTTACCTGTTGCAATGCTGCAGAATGCATCTCCAGTGTCCACAACAACCCATTTTTGTGGACAGAATGCATCCTCCCCATTGGCACGCTGGTGATAATCGTGTGTGTGTGTGTGTGTGCGTGTGCGTGCCACTCGCCGGTCAGCGATGAGGTATTACGGCCTGGAGAGCGGCGCCGGGGTTTATCCCGACACACAGATGGTCCTTCGCCACGTTACTGGACCTCCTGCCCGCGTGGCCACTTACACTGCGGAATTGCCTCCGTCGCCAGGGAGGCTGTGCGACCGCAACCCGGACGCGCTACAGGGTCGTCCACCGTGTCGTCCAGCGTGTCGGACATGCCACTGAACACTGAGTAGAACGGCTCGAGAAGGAGAGAAAGACGAAACGGCTCACGCCTGAAAGATAATTGCATTTCAGTTATGGAGTCCACGGAGAATGCAAAAGGCCTCATTATATGGTTTGTTTAGGGGAGTGTTTGTGTGTGTGTGTTTGTGTGTGTGTGTGTGTGTGTGTGTGTGTGAGTGTGTGTGTGAGTGTGTGTGTGTGTGTAAAGAAGCTTTTGCTCGGCGTCATCTGTGTGTGTGTGAGTGTGTGTGTGTGTGTGTGTGTGTGTGTGTGTGTGTGTGTGTGAGTGTGTGTGTGTGTGTGAGTGTGTGTGTGAGTGTGTGTGTGTGTGAGTGTGTGTGTGTGTGTGTGTGTGTGTAAAGAAGCTTTTGCTCGGGGTCATCTGTGTGTGTGTGTGTGTGTGTGTGTGTGTGTGTGTGTAAAGAAGCTTTTGCTCGGGGTCATCTGTGTGTGTGTGTTCAGAGTTTAAAGAAGCCCACTCTCTGTAGAGTGCTGTGTAGCTTTTGGATGGGTGCCTTGTCGATCATCACTGCAGGAAAATAGTTCAATTAAAACACATTTCTCATGCGTAGCTGATGCGGTGCGACTGCATCCCCGTGTGAGGCCTAGGAGATTTGTTTTTGTTAATCTCACAACAGGATGGCAACCTGTAATTAAATATTGAGAGCTCTGTGTACGCATTAATATCGCCTAAACGCCACATAGCTCAGGAATGTAAGCCAGCGCTCGTTTCTGTTGGACACGGGCAGATGGAACACCAGAAGGCACTTTGATAGCTGTGGGAGGGGAAAAAAAGTATAACGAAAGAAGAAAAAACAACCAGGACCAAAATAACCGTCCATAAAGTGTGAAACTGATAATCTCTAAGAAATTATACAAATCCTTCTCTGTCACCTGGTTCACCTCAGACACACACACACACACACACACACACACACACACACACACACACACACACACACACACATACACATAGACACACACACAAACAGAATAATATAAATCCTCACCTCAGTCAACTTGTTTGACCTCTCTCTCTCTCTCACACACACATACACACATACACTCGTCTTTTTAACCCTTGTATTGTCTTCAGACAGTGTGGGAACTTCTTCAGTGTTTACTAATTTACCAATGTGACAGAAGAGCATTCACTTATTGTCTCTATGAGGAATATCTCCCATCTATATGACTGACACTGGATCTGACCAAGGTATTTGCTGTGAAATGCTAAATATTTCATTAAAGGACAGCATTTTGTGACCTTTGACCTCAACAACATGTCCCCCATTGCCAGTACCTACAGCTACAGAACCATTGGGTAGTTCTTGACCTTAATAAGTTATTATTGGGCCAGCCCAGTGTCACTATGTAAGGGATAATGTATAGAACGCCGGTAATTATTGGGAAAACTAGATGTACCGCAGAGCGGTACAAAATATGACCGCCGCCCAGTCCAGCACATTTTTTCCACAAAAAGAAATCACGCTGAAAGGCCTATATGATTCTAACTGTCTCACTAAATTGCATTATCCACACTCAATTCTCACTGGTATCTGCTAGACAACAAGTACCAAAACATGATTAGTTCATAGATTTCACATGTAAAATTCATTTTATACAACCCCACCTCCATCTTGCCTGTTTATAATTATGAGAAATTCTTGATTGTTTGTGTTATGTTTATGTTATGTGTGTGTGTGTGTGTGTGAGTGTGTGTGTGTGTGTGTGTGTGCTTGCGTGCTTGTGTTTGTGCCTGCGTATGTGCCTGTGCATGCAAGCGTACATATGTCTACTGTGTGAGTATGTGTCATACGTATGATTACTGTGAATGTATGTGTGTGTGTGTGTGTATCTGTGCACATGTGTGCACATGAAATGGGTTAACATGACCCCTGGAGGCAAACATACAGAAAAAAATGGTCATCCTAGGCCCTACAGTTCTCAAGATATTCACAGAGAACTGTGTCTGCCCTACCCTCCTTTCGGGGGGTCCAGTCCAGCGGGGGGGCTACAGATCAAAACGAAAAATGACGGTTCCATGCTATCCATGTGGGGGTACATGCCCACCAAGTTTTGTGTACCCCGGTCTTTCAGTGTCCCGGGAATCCTTGTTGGTGTACGTCACTAAATGTACACATAAATTATTTTATTGTAAGGCCCCCCATGAACGAAAGTACACAAAACTTGGCATGCATTCGGAGGGTGTCATAATGATCCTACACTTTTAATTTCGTGCAGTTTTGACCTTGTCAGCCAGAGATATTGTGATGAAAACACCTAATTTTTTGCTTTTTCATTTTTAACTAGGTGGCGCTATACATAAAATAAGTGGTAATGGGATGGGTTGACATGCCCCCTTAAGACCAACATACATAAAAAAGGTCGACCTCCTAGGCCCTACGGTTATCGAGATATTCACAGAAAACTGTCTCTGGCCACCTACAGGCCAGTTGGTGTATAGTAACATAAATGAATTTATTGTGTGGCCCCCCATGAACGGAATTCCACGAAACTTGGCGTGCATACAGAGGGTGTCATAATGATCCTACACTTCCAATTTTGTACAGTTTTGACTTTGTTAGGTCACAGATACCTTCAATTACAACACCTCATTTTTACTTTTTTGTGTTTAACTAGGTGGCGCTGTACATGAAATGAGTGGTTATGGAATGGGTTGACATGGCCCCTTGAGATCAACATACAAAAAAAAAATGGTCCTCCTAAACCCTACGGTTTTCGAGATATTCACAGAAAACTGTGTCTGCCCTACCCTCCTTTCGGGGGGTCCAGTCCAGCGGGGGGGCTACAGATCAAAACGAAAAACGATGGTTCCATGCTATCCATGTGGGGTTACATGCCCACCAAGTTTCGTGTACCCCGGTCTTTTAGTGTCCCGGGAATCATTGACAGAAATTTGGGCATGCGAAAAATAAAAAAAAATAAAAAATCTGACTAAACCTATATGACCGCCGCTTCGCTGCGCGGCGGTCATAATAAGTCCCGACAGGGCGAACCGGACCCCGACGCGCAGCGGAGGGGTCTTGTTCCGCCCTGAAGGGACTTTGTTTTCTTGCCATTGACAGCGGTCATTATTTTTTTCAGAGGTCCTTTCCCAAGAAATAATGACCGCTAGAACTTTGGGAAATCCCATTCAAGTCAATCGAGCGTTCTACCTGCCTTGTGAAGAGCCGTGTAATAAAGACAATTAATCAATGAACCGCTGACTGACTCTCCTATTAGTTAAATGCCTGGCACGCCCGATGGCCAGTCCAGCTCTGTACAGCTACAGAAGCAATCTTGACCTCAACATTATGGTGACCAACACTGAACTCATATGCCTGCATGCACATTTTGGATAGGTACTGCACTAGTGTGTAATAAATCTGGGCTAGAGGAAGCCTTACTACACCTATTGCCCTGTTCAATTGCCCTGTTCTATTGCCCTGTTCTTAGCTTTATGTGTGTTGGACTGTGAGGTGCAGCAGCAGCTTTGCTTCCTGACCATCAGGCAGCTGGGGTTCCATTGCAAAACTCTCCACTGCAGGTCCCTGTGGCTTTGGTCTGGTAAATACCAGATCTCACCATCTCCACTGCAGGTCCCTGTGGCTTTGGTCTGGTAAATACCAGATCTCACCTTCTCCACTGCAGGTCTCTGTGTCTTTGGTCTGGTAAATACCAGATCTCACCATGAACCCAACTTGAGCCTGTTTGTCTGCATCCTCACACTGTAAGAGCTTGGGGAGAAACTCAAAGCCAACAGCATCTGCATTTGGAGGGGCATCTGCATTTGGAGGGGCTTCGGGCTTGTAACCGAAGGGTTGTCGGTTTGATCCCCGACCCAGTAGGAAAAATTTGGGTGGGGGAAGTGGTTAAACACTGCTCTCCCATGCCCACATCCACGACTGAAGTGCAAGCAAGGCACCTAACCCCTCACCTAACCGCTGAGCAAGGCACCTAACCCCTCACTGCTCCCCGAGCGCCGCTGTAGCAGGCAGCTCACTGAGCTCTGGGTTAGTGTGTGCTTCACCTCACTGTGTGTTCACTGTGTGCTGTGTATGTTTCACTAATTCACGGATTGGGACAAATGCAGAGACCAAATTTCCCTCACGGGATCAAAAGAGTATATATACTTATTCTATACTTATACTTACTTATTTTATTTGAGGAATAAGCCGCAATAGGCAAAACTAGTGCGGTCTTCTGAGACCTAAGATGACCAGCTACAAAAGGATAGTTTACGACTGACATTGGTGTTTGACAATGCTCCCCTCGAACCACGGCTCTCTGCTTAGCCATTTAACCCTTAGAACCTGATTGACGCAAAGTGCGTCAAAAAACACACCCTCTCACCTCTGTTACATTGCTCCGCAACTGTTCATCGCAGCGAGATGAAACCTTTATTGCGTGACAGAGGAGAAGTGGGGCTTTCCAACGAGACCACGCACTTGTCGTTAACTTGTCGTTAAAGTATGAACATTTTAAAAAATCTTTTAAAAAATACTTCTCTGCGTTCACCTGCACACCCATTACTCTCGTTTGAATTACTCGCGAACCCGTGATCGCATAGATATGGCAAGCATATCAGATGAAAGAGGAGACTCGGGGCTATCCATTGGTACCATGTATATCGATCCTTCTGGCTTATGAAAACAGACGAAGTGACTGCAAAATAATAACGTCATGTACACAAAACCAACGCTGCACACCCATTACTCTCGTTTGAATTACTCGTGGACCCGTGATCGGATAGATATGCCACACATGTCAGAGGAGACACAGAGCTATCATTTGATACCAAGTACATCCTTCTGGGTTATAAAACAGACGAAGTGACTGCAAAATAATAACTTCATATAGCTGGACTTACCCCACGTTTTTGTCTGTTTTTGTGGCAAAGCATGTTTATAATCCAACGCTATCATGTGTTTCTCTATGGCAAAGCATGTTAATAATCCGGTTTTGAGATCCTAGCAAATTCCTGAATGGCATCTAATTCAAGGCTCACATTGCATCCTAATTTGTTCAACAAAGAAACACCTTTGTTGCCTTTACTTTGTTCATGGCAATGCGATAAAAAGTTGAGAATCATTATGAGTGCATACACCACATAGGCGCACTCAGGCTAAACCGCAAACTCGGGTCAAGTCAGGTCAGATCAGTTTGTGTCACAGATATGGAGCGCAGAAATGTCATTTTTCATCACTAAATAAAAAATGGCATTTATTTCCGTAAATCACACACCACATATTTCTGTAAATTGCTCAGCCCCAGAGTATCCCTCCAACATGGCCATTATATTGCCCGATTCAGGACAGTCTGCCCTACACACACATGAAATGCATGTAGAGCTATGAGCTTGCTGTGGTGAGATACATGTGAAAATATAAGAATTTTTATAATACACTTTTTATATTTTAATTCTTTAAAAAGATCTGGATAGCCTAGACTCTGCTGAAAAAAAACAATACATAATATGTGTGTGTGGCACTTACAATGACCGGAATAAATCCTTATGAATAAGGTAGTGAAAATGCCCTAAAAACAGCTTAGGGTTCTAAGGGTTAAAGAAGTCATCCAGTAATTTTCCACTAATGCTTGACAAATGGACTCCTCTACGGCTAGCCGCTGCTGTGACTTCCTATGGCTCGGCCCTTGCTTTAGATAGCCTCCTCTCCAGCACCGGCTGCAACTTCATTACCACTCATTGTGAGAGGAGGAGGAAGAAAGGAGGAAGAAGGCAAAGTAGAGGAGAGCTGCAGGGGTGGGGAAAGAAGGATAGATGAAAAGAGAGAGAGAGAGAGAGGGAGGGAGAGGGGGAGGGAGGAAAAAAAAAAAAAAACGATTGGATTCAAACGGCCACTGAGCCAAACAGAAAAACTTAATTGGGGCTCGAGGGACGTAGAGACTCTTTACATTTGCAAATGTGTGCCTCTGTGGCCGACACCGAACGAGCGTGTGAGAGAGAAGGTCCTCTGGGGTTGGGGAGGTGGTTATGTTGACAAAAAAGTTTTAAAAGCGGTTTTGTGTGTATGTGTGTGTGTGTGTGTGTGTGTGTGTATGTGTGTGTGTGTGTGTGTGTGTGTGTGTGGGAGGGGGGGGGGGGTATTTCCATCGAGTGTGCATGTTTGTGCATTTACAAGTGATTTGTTGTTTTCTTTTCTCCCTTCATTTTCCTCTCTGTCTTTCCTGTCGTGAAATGCTGTGAGTGAAGTTACAGAATGTGAGTTGCTGTGGAAACATGCAAACAAAGAGGTATAAAAATAATTAACCTTTTGGCAATTTACCTTAGTCTCACAATGAGGGGAAATCTGAAGGGAAGCAAATTCATTCTGAGAAGTCAATAAATATATTTTTTAACAAAAGCACTTTTTAATCACTCAGCTCTGTTCTGGCTCACTGGAAGACTAATAGAAGACCAACAACAGGCAAAGACAAGACATTGGTGACACACTGATGACAATTCCACTGTACTTTTGGATAAAGTGTCAACTAAATGAGGAAATGATTTGGGAGAAAGAATGAATTATTGTATCATTTCATTTACTGACCTATGCCCTCTAGGAGACATTGTTGTATTTAAAAACACAGCTGCAAACAGTATTACAAGGAGAAGACAGTAATGTAAAAAACACACACAC
Source organism: Alosa pseudoharengus (assembly GCF_046254945.1). NCBI lineage: Eukaryota > Metazoa > Chordata > Actinopteri > Clupeiformes > Clupeidae > Alosa > Alosa pseudoharengus. The sequence goes on from NW_027468685.1 coordinate 5,352,779, forward strand.
AAATTCAACTCTATTCTGTAAAATAAGTGTAGTAAATATTAATGTATTGTGTTGTTACACAGGTAATTCATTTAACTTTTCCCCAATGTAAGAAAAGTATATGCACAACAAAAACAGTGAAATTCAGCAGGTCACGATGACTAAAACGAAAAACCTCCTTGAGGCAAACACGACAACGTTCACTTACTGTCAGTGTATGGAGTATCTAACCAGCTAATAGACAAAGTGCCAGTTAGCTGAGGGGACAGGGGACACATCAGGACAACCTCTGGCTTGGGAATCGGCGGAGAAAGGCGTAGTTGAGTGACAGGGCGCTGGCAGACGCTGGTAATTACCTGCCAGCTCTCGCCCAATCAAATCTCTTCTCATCTGATTCAACAACAACAACAACAAGGACACTCCACAGGGTCGTGAGAGGGGTGTGTGTGTGTGGTGGTTTGTGTGGTGGTGTGTGTGTGTGGTGGTGTGTCTGTGTGTGTGTGTGTGTGTGTGTGTGTGTGGTGGTGTGTGTGTGTGTGTGTGTGTGTGTGGTGTGTGTGTGAGTGTACGTGAGTGTGTGTGTGTGAGTGTGAGTGTGCGTGTGTGTGAGTGTACGTGAGTGTGTGTGCGTGTTCGTGTGCATGTGCGTGTGTGTGTGTGTAGGGGGTGGGGGTACAACAGTTAAGAGAGGTAAACAAACAAAATGTTTACTCTTTAAGTCATGTATCGACGACTCAGCTCAGCATGCCAACGAGTGACTGTGAAATAAACACCTCTGAATTTTAATGCACTCTGTGATTGGACGCAAGCTCTTGTTTACAGCATTGCTCCACTTAAGTAGAAATGACTTTTCGAGACACTCTTTTTTTTCCTGTGAGTAAATGGCGCATAGCAACGCTCGCTAAATGTTTCTTTAAATGTTTATAGAAGGCAAAGAGCCCGCGCCCTAAGACTTCTTCACACGCGTCTTCAGAGAGTCTTTTACGTGCGTGTGAGACAGTGAGGTGCCGAAAGGCTGTAGAGACTATTGTCATTTCAGAGGTACTTTCTTACTCTATCTATCGCTCGCTCGCTTGCTTGCTTTTTGCCCCCGAATGACAAGCCTGAATAATGAATGTGACTCACTCTCAGGCTACGGCTGGAGGGGTTGTAAAACGTTTGCAGAGAACAGAGGAAGATAAAGAAGAGAAAAAGAAAGGGAGGGATAGAGAGGAAGATAGAAAGGGAGATTGCTGTCCTGAGAGGACCCCAAATGATGTTCAAGGAGCCACAATGAATTAGAGGGAGGGAGTCATTTGTTTATCAGGTGATGGCAGTATCTGTTGGCATCAGGAAGGGTGCATGTGTGTGTGTGTGTGTGTGTGTGTGTATGCGTGTGTGTACCTGTGTGAGTGCTTTCATGAACTCTTTAGCTGTACGTGAATGAGTGTATGATTTGTTCATAGATTTGTGGCACGTTTGTGGTTATATGTGATTCAGAGGACTGTGTATGTGTGTGTGTGTGTGTGTGTGTGTGTGTACTTATGGTGTATCACGCAGTGAGACAATGGAAACAGCTCACCATAGCGCCACAGGAGCCACGCTTTGTGTTGTGATTAAAACAGGCAGGGAATTGGCTTCATCTCGAATGAGCTGAGTGCCATCACGCTCCCCACCAAGATTTATATGACTCCACACGGCTACACTCTCCTTCCTTCTCCCTTAGCTTGCCTTTATTATTTATTTACTTATTTAGGATTTGTATGCAGCGTGTCTGGCCTGAAAGCGCTGCAGCAGCGACAGCAGCAGTCCGACTCGTATTGGATTCACCCCTCACTATTCTTCAACCGGAGAGAGAGAGATGAGGAGGAAGATGAGGAGGAAGAGGAGGATTCGCCCCTCACTATTCTTCAACCGGAGAGGAGAGAGATGAGGAGGAAGATGAGGAGGAAGAGGAGGATTCGCCCCTCACTATTCTTCAACCGGAGAGAGAGAGAGATGAGGAGGAAGAGGAGGATTCACCCCTCACTATTCTTCAACCGGAGAGAGAGAGAGATGAGGAGGAAGAGGAGGATTCACCCCTCACTATTCTTCAACCGGAGAGAGAGAGAGATGAGGAGGAAGAGGAGGATTCACCCCTCACTATTCTTCAACCGGAGAGAGAGAGAGATGAGGAGGAGGAGGATTCGCCCCTCGCCCAGAGAGGAGGAGGAAGAGGTGGGGTGGGAGTGGACCCGCTTTGCCCCCCCCCCCCCCCAACACACACACACACACACACACACACACACACACACACACCCTGATTTCATCTAACTTCATGGAAAAATGATACATCAGTTTGCACACTTGGGAGATTGATGTATTGTTGGCAATGAAGTGTGTTATGCGTGTTAGCTATTGAATTATTTAAGGCATAAATAGATTTATTTTGAGATTAAACGGGGGAAAGCGGGCCAGGGAAGTGTAGGTGGTTTCAGCTACCCACTGAGTTTAGATTAGATTAGATTAGATTAGATCTGATGGAACTTCATTGTCATTGTGGAGAGCACAGGCACAGAGCCAGTGAAATGTTGTTCTAACCAGTATTGGAAAACGATATATATTTATAGACACGTGCAGGTCTAACAACGACAGCTTCAGTGATGTTGTATCTTACAGAAAGTAGAGTGTTATTGGCAGTGAAAAGCAAGGTAGAGATTATTATTGTATGTTATAGTTAGAAACAGCATTATTTTAGTGTCAGTTCATCTCAAACTCCCAGTGAAAATGCCCACGGTATAGTTATGTTCAGATGAAAGAAAACAAAAATATCTTCAATTCTTTCATCTGTCTGGATGCCCAACCTCAGAGTAGTTTATCCCAAAAGTTTAAGACACTGATTGCCAGATAAGATACATCTCCAGACATCCCAACCTGCAAAAGGGCAGATTTTATAGTCATTTCATATTGTTTACCATGACCAGAGCTGTGTATGTTTGGAGACTGAGAGGTCACTCACCCAGGGGTGCCTGCAGGAATGAATGCTATGGTACGCATTAAGTCAACCCCCACCCCCACCCTCCCCGCAACAAAACTTTCAACGTCTTGATATCTGTCCGTTTCCCGGTTAGGTTTGTGCATTGGTCAGCTAAAAAGTAGCCTACATAGTACTAACAACATCCACATGAAATATTTTTACAATGACCTTTTCATTTGGACAACTTCATACAGCCCTATAAAGCAGTGTTTCCCAAAGACTGGGTCCAGGAGATTTTATTTGGGTCGCCAGAACAATTTATGTTGTCTAATAAATTAAATATTGGTGGTTGCATGCAGGTTGAATGTTAGATCTGAAGTGAAATGGGTCGCGATGGTCTGTCATTTTTAAAAAGTGGGTCCCCAGAAAAAAAGTTTGGGAAACACTGCTATAAAGGTAACTAAAGTTACCTTTAGTTTTGTTCTAGTGTACCGTTCACGTATGGCTTTAAACAGCTGTAATGCTAACGTTTTCACAAGCACACCAATTTTGCCTACCTTATTCTTGCGGCTTGCCCATCTGAAATAACTCATCTAGCTTTGCTGCCTCCATCCTTTCTGTTTTCATTGTTTTAAAAAAAAAAAGTTATATGATGAGTCTTGAGTTAGTAACATTGTGTGCTGATAACAAGCAACTATAGATAGTAAAAGAAAACAAGTATAGCCTACAAATTCTGTAATTGTTGCGTGCGTACGTGCGTATTCTCTCTCCTGTTCAGACAAAAGGTGTGTGCGTGCATATAGTTCTGCATTAACTTTATTTTGATAACCTGTTTACAAACTTTACAGAAAATTGTGAATAGCCTACTGTCATACAGTTAATGGGATAGGCTACTGTGCAGAGTTGGGAAGTTATGGTAGGCCAATTTGGTGTGAATACACGCACATAAGGGAAATTCGTCCCCTTAGAATTATAGGGTTCTATCTGCGTTCTGAGTAGTTCTGAGATATTGAGCTTCAAAGTCTTAGAATTCCATAGAGTTATACTGCTAAGTGGAACAAACCTCTTCAGATATAATGTCCAAAAAAATGCATACAACTACAAGAAACACCTCACCTCATCTTCTTAAGGTGTCACAGAATAAGAATATGTCAATAACTCAATTTTGACAAAAATGTCAGATAGAACCTTATAGTTCTAAGGGGACGAATTCTCTCTCGTTGTTGAGTAGCCTGATGGTACGCACGCACAGTGCGTACGGCCGTACACCTGCAGGCGCACCTGCACTCACCTGTCTGACTTGTGTAAGAATACTAGAAGAGTTCACCTTCATGGCACTCCTGAGTGTACATAAAGATGCGTAATGCTGAACTCAATGTTTTTTTGATGTTTGTGCACACAGACGTGTCTCTCTTTCCCTCTCTCTCTCTGTCTGTGTATGTGTGTGTGTGTGTGTGTGTGTGTGTGTGTGTGTGTTCATGTCCGACCTTGCTTACGACTCAGGAGAGATATACTAATTAAGTTTTACTGACTACTCTTGAGAAGACCTCCACAGGCAAACAAACAAACAAACAAACAAACAAGAAAAAGACAAAAAAAAACATGCACGCACACACACACACACGCGCACACACACACACACGCACACACATGCACGCACAAACACACACGTACGCACACACACACACACACACACACGCGCACACACACACACACACACACATGCACGCACGCACGCACACACACACACACACACACACACAAACACGCACGCACGCACGCACACACACACACACACACACACACACACACACACACACACACGCACGCACGCACGCACGCACGCACGCGCACACACACACAAACACACACACACCCACACACACACAAACACACACAAACACACACACGCACACACACACACACACACAAACACGCACGCACGTACACACACACACACACACATACACACACACACGCACGCACGCACGCACGCACGCATGCACGCACACACACACACACACACACAAACACACACACATACTAGACAATAGTTGTCTTTGTGAGAGGCTCATATTCTTTGAGCGTCTGTTGTTGTTCAGTCACACTCCACTGAACGACTCCATAGGTGGCCTCCAGAATCCTTCGCCGAATGACAGACAAGAAATGGTGAAGAGAGAAGGGAGACGGGCAGGGAAGGGCGACGGAGGCTCTACTTCAAAGTAATGACTACAACACTCTCAAAGGAGGAGAAGGATATTGCTGTGCCTCTGTCGTGAGGTACTTGTTTGCCATCTCAGATCCGAGCCGAAAAAAATCAATTAAGGATTTGTCTTCATTTTTTTTTAAATTAATTATTTATTTTTTTTTCTGTTTTTGTCACTGAGCTTCAGATCTTCCCGTAGCATCACCATGCAACATCTTGTTAGGAAATATATAAACATGCGATTGCATTTAAATCATTTTAAGACGTGTTTTTTTATGGTCATATTTCTTTGTACTTTGATTTCTTTCACTTCCGAGTTTGTTTTGACTCATGCACAAATAACACTAGCTTGCCACACAGTATCACAGTTAAATCACAAAGTTGAAAAAGCCATTTTTTTTTCCGGGACTATAGTCTTCACACTTTGATCTGACTGTGCCATTAGTGGTGGAGAGGTCTGTAAATAGAAGAAGTACTCGACACCTTGTCGGTTCCTTAGAGAACTACACCTCTCTCTTCACTCATTACAGCATGTTGTTCTGTCTCTGTTCTTAGCATCACCCTAGGAACTCCAATACAGTCTCTGATTAGTCTCTCGACCAAATTGGCCAAGGTCACTCCTGTGTCCGGCGTTGTTTGGAACATGAACTTGAGGAAAAACTCTGCAACACCAGTATATGCTCACAATAGTTATATTTTATTTACCGGGCGTTTCGGGCCAACTCAATCCCTTCATCAGGTCGGATGAAGGGCTTGAGTTGGCCTGAAACGTCACGGTAAATAAAATATAACTATTGGGAGCATATACTGGTGTTGCAGACTTTTCCTCTCTTTCTCATCGTTTTGTCCAGCACCCAGGATCAGATTTGGATGTGCGTGCGTTTTATCCTCTTTACACTGGAACATGACCTTGCCATGAAAGTCGTTGAGCACCTCTCACAGCTCTTGAGTCGGGGGGCTAGTTAAGCAGGTGCTAAAAGGATCTGAGAGGGTAGTGGTCTTGTACGACGACGTGAACACACTCCAGCGATGATACGGCTCTCAGTTCCCCCCGGACTGATGACCTGCTCATTGTTTGCTGTGTGCCCCTGCAGAGTACGAATTACCCCACCATAATTGGGGGGTACTGCTCCTTCACTTCTTCTATGACCATCATGGTCCACTACCATATCAATCCCCATTGTGATTGTTGTGCAACACACATACAAGGTGTAAACATGCGACAAACTGATAATCAGTTGGCTACAGAATATCTCATTGTTATTATATCCAAAAGAGAACTGTTTTGATCAACTCTCAAAAGTTAGAAGTTAAGTGCACTAAAATACCATTCTAATTACTAGTAAAAGTAATACATTTACAAGAAGCCTATTGCCTATTTCATAACATATTGATTTGGTTTATTTTTAGATTTCATAAGACCTGGATCCAACCCTCTATTATAGCCTACTGTATAAACAGAAACCAATTTTCCATTATAGTCTATGGTAGTCAGTGTCAAATCAACACAATTGCCTAGAGACAGGGCTTTGAACCAGATTTTTTTGTCAATTGGTTCGTTCTGAACAGAAACAGTATTTTAACGTTTCTGGTTTTGGTTCCCACCCTAAAATTGACGTTCCCGAACCGGTTAGAACAAAAAAATATTGTTCCAGAACCGGTTAATAACGTTCCATGTCAGCTGTCGGAAAAAAATATACGTATGCTTTCAAAACACAATATTGTCTTTTAGACTCTATCCTACAGCAAACAAACACTAGGCCTCTGCTTTATACAAGCTGCACCAGTGTCTTCATATAGCCTTTTGCCTAAATAGTTTCCTGGTCAAACAAAAAAAGTATATTTTTGGTGGGTACTGTAATATTGGATTCTTGGATGCCTTCCCATTGTCTAAATGCCAAAATAAGGACTATTATGTTTATCCAAATAAATTAAAGCTGTAGCCTTAATGTTAATGCTAGGTTTTTCCAACAATGTTTGTCACGGCCTAGTAAAAAAAGAAAACAAGTGAAATTAAATCATTGAGATTTGGAGACTTAATAGGCCTTTTGATTGCCTGCTAGTGGCAAGCTCTGTCTGTCTGCACTCTCCATGCATTCATTGAATGACAGGTGGTGACCCTCACCATCACTGAAGACACAAAACTTTCCCAGGAACAAAAAAAGAACCGGTATTAACCGGTTACCACTATTTTAAAAAATCGTTTCTGTTCCGGAACATAAAATAATCATAAAGTTTCTGGTTTCGTTTCTGTTCCTAGCAAAATGGCAAAAGTTTCTTGTTTTCGTTTTCATTCCATGAACCAGTTCAAAGCCTTGCCTAGAGATATGTGAAACCTGAACAATCTTTAATGTGATTAAGGAGCATACTATGAAAAAACATACTACCACAGAAGAACTACAGAGCGGTAACCTACAAGAATCCGATAACCAGAATGTAAAAACAATACTAACATTAAAAACAAATTCAAATACTAGCATGTAGCCTACTATTTAGCCTAGGCTACTTGGCTCTTTTTATGTTTTTCACAGGTTTCACTGATGCTATGTAGGCTTAGCTACATCAGACCCTCTTGTGCATAATATAAAAACAAAACAGGATCTGTGCCAAACTAATTTCAAAAGGGCACAATAATTTATTCAAGAAAAAATGAGAATGGACACCTAGGCTATGGACTGGAGTTCATCTCCTTGGAAATGACAATCGATTTTACCTCACCACAATGTAAAATAATAATAATAAATGATTTAAATAGAGAATTATCTTGCTAACTAACCAAGGTCCACTTCACTAGTCTCAGTGGGTAAGTAGCAGGTAAGTAGCCGGTAATTAAATGTATGAAGACATGACTATGACTCAGTCATGAGCTATGAAAGAACAAAACACGTTAATACATGAAGGTTGTAAAATAGCATATTTTCAACAAGCTAGACGTCTGCTAGCAACTTACATTTACCCATGCACGTCAGCAGCAAACCGAATTTAGGCTACTGGAGGAATCTACCTAGTGTTTTGTCATTCAACGTTGACGCTTGAGAAGTTGAAGTCGTTCTCTATCTCCGTTGCTTCTAGTGCCACGGTGGTTAAAAATGGTACGGTCCATAATATGGGTGTCTGACATTGCTTTACGTTCAATTTTTCCTAGTGAAAATAGGAGTTGACTTGTATAGTAGCCAACTATAAAGGTATTTTTTCACAATATCAGAAAAATTATCTGACCCCCCCAAAACTGATATTTTTGTCTCTTTGGGGGGTACTGGGTCTTCATTGGGGGGTATAGTACCCCCCAGTACCCCCTGTAATTCGAACTATGTGCCCCTGGATAGATGACCTTCTGGTTGTTTGCGATGTGTCCCCAGGATAGACAACCTGCTCGATCTTTGCGATGTGCCCAGGGCAGAGTTGGCAAGCACAGGCTGTAGGGCACAGCGGGCATGAAAGGAAGAATGGATTGAGATGGATGGTAGTGCCAGTCCAGTGAGTGTGTGTGTGTGTGTGTGTGTGTGTGTGTGTGTGTGTGTCGGTGCCAGGCTTGGCCGGCAGCCTGCTCTCTGATGCCATACAGGCCACCCAAAGTGCCCCCCTACACACACACACACACCTAGAGTCCCCATGGCAACAAGCCACTGACCTCAGAGCGTAAATAAACCAAAGACACTCATCATACTGGACACTCCCCCCCTGCAGACACACACACACACACACACACACACACTTACACACACACTTACACACTTACACACACACACACACACACACACACTTACACACACACACACTTACACACACACACACACACACTTACACACACACACACACACATCTGTCTCCTGTTACCCTATCTGTTTATAATAGAGCTAGAGCCTAGCCCTTGTCCTTGAATTAAAAGAATTTTACTATACAGCTCCATATCAAATGCATGCAGTCTTATTGCATCATCAATATATTTCCCCCTCTGTTGTCTTGACTGCATGATGCAACATTAACTAGAAGCATGGTGATGCCTGGAGTGATCTTCCTGCTCCGAGAGCTGACCCCCCCAGCGCTTGCCTGTACTGTGGTGTTGAATTAGCAAAAATACGTTGCCCAGTAATTAAATTAGTAGGTTTATTAGTTCATGCGGGTATTAACACATCACATGTTGCGTTGTGTGTCGTTCCAAATCAGAGCCCTAGGAATGCCAAGATGTTTGTGGCTTGATGGGGTTCTGAAGAACCTCTTCATTGTCACCGGCTGTGCGAGCTATTGCATGTGTTTATTCATGTCAGAACCCCCATTCTGCGGCTGTCACCCGCGGTGCCGAGATGTGTTGTTGTGTGGAAAAGACATGGGGAAATAGAGCCAGCATGACGCCCATTCACATGACAGTCAGACTGGATTGTTTTGAAATGCCAGCCGGCTCCATTCAGTGCTAAATGAACATTAGCGCCGGGGTGCCTCTGGGCGACACCGACGGGCTCTGGCGGCAGATTTAGCCTGGTAACAGGGTGGTTTTAAAAAAAGGGCAGGTCAGATTAGGCATGGTTGCCATGTCACAGATTTAGCCCAATCCCACTGTGGGCGGTCGAGTTCACCTGGGAGCCGGCTTGGTTTGGAGTGGTAGATTTAGCCTGTTACCAGGTTGGCTGTAAGATTTAGGTGTTAGCTTGTTACCTTGGTGATACTATGAGTCATATTTCGTGCAAGGTTGGTTCTGACTGCCAGATTTGGCTAGGTGCTAGGTTGGCTTTTAGTGATTGATGTAGCTGGTATACCAGGGTGAATCAGATTTAGCCTGGTACCACAGTGGATCTGACTGACAGATTCAGTTTACTATCAGACTGGTTCTGTCTGCCAGGTTTAGTTTAGTACCAGGCTGGTTCAGACTGACAGGTTTAGCTTGGTACCAGGGTTGTTCTGACTGACAGATCAAGTTCAATTTATTTCTTTGTCCCAAATGGGCAATTTGATTGCAGACAAGATGACATACCACACAACAATAGACACAGCACACTACAATATACACACACCACACATGCACCACACACGCATGCACGCATACACACACGCTCACACACACACACACACACCACACACATCACACACGCACACACACACGCTCACACACACACACACACACACACACCACACACACACACACACCACACACACACACACACAGCATGTTTCTCCTCCTGCACTTACAACTTAATTGAATCTGAAAGTGCAGAGACACATACTCACATGGGAAAAACATTCTGTCTTTCTTTTAAACACACTCAGAAACCTTTGCACAAGCATGCAATGTCAGACACTCATTCCTACATTCATGTGCATATGTACCTGGCGGCAGACATTCAAGCATAAGTAAACTGTTTTCTTTAGCTTTGAAAACACCAACATATACTCAGAAACCTTTGCACGAGCATGCAATGTCAGACACTCATTCCTACATTCATGTGCATATGTACCTGCAGATATTGAAGCATAAATAAACTATTTTTTTTTGCTTTGAAAACACCAACATCCACCCTTAAGTCTTTAGATTGCAGGCTTACAACTTCCACCATAACTTAAGCGGAGCGGGAATAGAGAAATAAATAAAATATTTCTATAATAAAACCAACCAAAAGGTATTTCAGATGTTTTGTACGCCATGTATCATATACGGTGATGCTCGGCTTTGTTATGTAAATTGCCTAAAGCTGAGCAGATAGCTTCCTCATTTATTTTTTCCTCTCAGCGCTTTCTCCCTAGTGAACAGGTGCTTACGCACGTGCGTGTATTTTTGGACAGGGTAGCAATGAGGCATTTATGAAAATAGAACCCTCTCCCCTCAAGGAATCTAAACGTACTGCTCTTAAAATAATCTAATCATACCTGTTGTCGTTTATGACGCTTTCAAAACACAGAAACAAACACACAAACAAGTACAAGCACTTCTACATCTCCTGCAAGAGTCTCGAAGGTCACAGCTGCCTCTCCCTCAGCGTTCACCAGTTATCTGACCATTACAACTCTGTGGCGTTATTGGTCACTGCCTGAGATGGGCCATGTAGCTCATTTTAAACCAGATCCTGGTTGGGTTGGGTTGGATTCTGAGCTCAAACATGGCCACATCCATGCAATAATGTGATAGCAGGTAGCATGCAAAGTTCTAAGTCCTGGACAAGCCAATAATATTTTTATTTTCTAATGCACGTACTTGAGACATCACTATCGACCACTGCAACCACTGTGCTGAGATAGGCCATATTGCCTGTGTGTGTTTATCCAGCAGCTGTCGTGGGGCAGATAAGAAACCTAGGGCAACACTGCTGGGCTGGGGTAAAGAGTGGCAGGGCAGATGGGGGGGGGGGTTGTCCAGGAGAGCTGAGCTGCGGAGCCCTGGGACTGGAGGGTCCTTGCGGCCTGGAGTTTCATAGATGTGTGTGTGTGTGTGTGTGTGTGTGTGTGTGTGTGGAGAGAGAGGCCTGGAGGAAGGGAGAGAGCCATGCGGAGTGTGGCAGATAGGGAGATGGAATTGAATAGAGAAGTGGGAGTTTTCTTCAATTATTCTCCCATTCTGTCCTTGGCCTTATCAACACTGAGGGTGTGTGTGTATGTGTGTGTGTGTGTGTGTGTGTGTGTGTGTGTGCTCGGACTGAGTGGCTCTGACCTGTGTGAGCTCCAAAACCTTGGGCCCAAATGTCTTTGACGGGCAAGACGAGAAAAATCACACAGTGAGGTGTGTGTGTGTGTGTGTGTGTGTGTGTGTGTGTGTGTGTGTGGTGGAGCTCTGGGACCGGGCTGGCTTGCCGGGATGATCCTGTGGAGAGATAGATTGAATTAGAGTGATACATAGAGAGAGAGATAGATAGAGAGTGAGCGAGAGAGAGAGAGAGAGAGAGAGAGAGAGAGAGAGAGAGGTTATTCTTACATTCTTCCCTTTCCTCTTATCAACACTTATCCACATGTGCTCTTCAGTGTCAGAGCACTTGGCTGTGAGTACATGTGACCTTCAGGGTTTCACACCAACCCAGACTCATTGTACCCCTCCAGTCCAAGAGCTGCAAGCACACAGGTACTCAGTTACATTTGAAACAGTTTATCTATTAATGTCAGCAGCACTCCTCTCCAAGGATATGATTATCATTAAAAACCTGAATACAAGTGACATGCAATGAGCTCTCTGTTCAGAATTTCTGACAGCTCTCAAAAACATCTGCCAAAACAAGCCTGATCCCGATACATCACTTCATTGAAAAGTATCATGAAAACCTGCCATTATTTGACACCAATTCCACTGTTTTGACAAGTAAGCTTCAGAGTCCAAGGAAATGAATAGCTTTGAATCTCTCATTCTGGCTCAATCTCATGCACCCACCTATACACACAAGGCCAGAATGTTTCTTTGAGAACCCTATACATGGGACGTGAAGGCATTAGTTAGTTAGTTAATAATTATTTAGTTAGTTAATAACTATTCCTGTGCTGTGTGCTTCTCTCTCTCTCTCTCTCTTTCTCTCTCTCTTTTTAAAGTGAGCGTATGCAGGTGTGTGTGTTACTCTCTCTCTCTCTCTATCTCTCTCTCTCTCTCTTTAAAGTGAGCTTATGCAGGTGTGTGTGTCTCTCTCTCTCTTTAAAGTGAGCGTATGCAGGTGTGTATCTCTCTCTCTCTCTTTAAAGTGAGTGTATGCAGGTGTGAGTCTCTCTCTTTAAAGTGAGTGCAGGTGTCTCTCTCTCTCTCTCTTTAAAGTGAGCTTATGCAGATGTGTCTCTCTCTCTCTTTAGAGTGAGCGTATGCAGGTGTGTGTTTCTCTCTCTCACTCTATTTCTCTCTCTCTCTCTTTCTCTCTCTCTTTAGAGTGAGCGGATGCAGGTGTGTGTTTCTCTCTCTCACTCTATTTCTCTCTCTCTCTTTCTTTAGAGTGAGCGTATGCAGGTGTGTATTTCTCTCTCTCTTTCTCTCTCTCTCTTTAAAGTGAGCGTTTGCAGGTGTGTATCAAATTCAAATTCAAAGGAGCTTTATTAGCATGACTGTTTGGATACAGTGTTGCCAAAGCCAGTGTTACAGATAGAATAACAAAAGAAAGAAAATAGACATACAGCAATGTGGTATAACATGTGAACATAGAATAAATAATAGCATATGAGTGTGTGTGTGTGTGTGTGTAGGTCTGTGTACACATATATACATGTACATCTCTCTCGCTCTTTAAAGTGAGCGGATGCAGGTGTGTATCTCTCTCTCTCTCTTTAAAGTGAGCGTATGCAGGTGTGTATCTCTCTCTCTCTCTCTCTGAGCAAGTGAGCATATGCAGGTGTGTATCTCTCTCTCTCTCTCTCTCTCTGAGCAAGTGAGCATATGCAGGTGTGTATCTCTCTCTCTCTCTCTCTCTCTTTAAAGTGAGCATATGCAGGTGTGTATCTCTCTCTCTCTCTCTCTGAGCAAGTGAGCATATGCAGGTGTGTATCTCTCTCTCTCTCTCTCTCTCTCTCTCTGAGCAAGTGAGCATATGCAGGTGTGTATCTCTCTCTCTCCCTCTTTAAAGTGAGCATATGCAGGTGTGTATCTCTCTCTCTCTCTGAGCAAGTGAGCATATGCAGGTGTGTATCTCTCTCTCTCTCTCTTTAAAGTGAGCATATGCAGGTGTGTATCTCTCTCTCTCTCAATTCAATTCAATTCAATTGAGCTTTATTGGCATGACAAAAAAATACAATTTGTATTGCCAAAGCATCTCTCTCTGAGCAAGTGAGCATATGCAGGTGTGTATCTCTCTCTCTCTCTCTCTGAGCAAGTGAGCATATGCAGGTGTGTATCTCTCTCTCTCTCTCTGAGCAAGTGAGCATATGCAGGTGTGTATCTCTCTCTCTCTCTCTCTGAGCAAGTGTGTTTCATGTGTCGGTCCGTGCTGAGCTCTGCCCTCATGGCTCCTTGACGGCCCAGTAATCACATCAGGCCGGCAGAGAGAGAGATAGAGAGAAAGAGAGATAGAAGAGAAAGTGGGCAAGAGAAGAGGGAGAGAAAGATAGAGAGAGAGAGAGAGAGATAGAAGAGAAAGTGGGCAAGAGAAGAAGGAGAGAGAAAGAGAGCGAGGGAGGGAGAGAGAAAGAGAGAGAGAGAGAAGAGAAGAGAAAGTGGGCAAGAGAAGAGGGAGAGAGAAAGAGAGGGAGAGAGAGAAGAGAGAAAGAGAGCTGGTGTTGTGATTATAATCATAGGGATGATTTTCTTCAGCAGGCGGGTGAGCAGACCTCATGGTGGGGTCCAGCATCACACCACTGATGCTGTAATCAGTCAACTCTCCCCCCTGCTGAGAATCCGATTGCAGAGGTGATTATTCCTTTTCTGTATGTGTGTGTGCGTTTGCGTGTGTGTGTGTGTGTGGGTGTTTATGTGTGTCTGCGTGCAGGTGTACTTGTATGAAACTGTGAGTGTGTGTGTGTGCCTGCACGGGCCTATGCAAGGTGTGTGTATGAGTAGGATAGTGGAGTGTGTGTGTGTGTGACAGTAATTGTGTGTTGTTTGTGTGGTGTGTGTTTGCATGAGAATGTGTGTGTGTGTGTCTGTATAAAATTCCATATATTTATGAGGTGGAGGGGTAAGAGTTTCATAGATGTGTGTGTGTGTGTGTGTGTGAGAGAGAGAGTGAATGAGTTTATCTAGGCGCTCTCTCTATCTCTCTCTCTTTCTGTTTCTCTCTCTCTCTGTCTCTGTTAAGAGTTCAGGTGATGATTAGAATCATCAGTGATATCTAGTGTCTTGTTGGCGGTGTGGTGTTAGTTCCCCAGGGGGAGTTTTAGCAGAAGTTCCATTTGCATTCTCTTATGCTAATCCACGAACCAAAACCCTTCTGCACAACTCTGCTCTTTTTTGTCTCTCTCCCTTGTGCTCATCAATACACAGAGCTCAGTGTTACTACAAGAAAGGAACAAGAACAAGACCGAAATACAAAGCCAAACAGGATATTCAACTTAGAGGTCTGTAGGGGTGTGCGTGTGTGTGTGTGTGTGTGTGTGTGTGTGTGTGTGTGTACTCCACACTGACTTTGTCTTAATAAGGACATGCATTGAGAGACAGCTGGTGCCTTGATGGAGCTCTTTGAAGAACATGGAGGGACTAAGAACTAAGTGAATTAATTGCACCCAGAGAATACCAGCGGTATGCAGACTGTGTTCTTCTAACAGCCTTTCACTGAGGCGTCAGCGTCAGATGAAACTGTGGTAAGAACAAGCCCAAGAAAGCCCAGTCAACAAAGTCTGATGGGGCATGATGGGAGAGTACAATCACTTTTCTGTCTGAGGTGAAGTACAGTGTGGCCACTAATTTGAATCCACAGCGTGCACACTATATAGACCCTTTCAACAATAAAAACAAAAACAATGCTTGAACATTCTATTTGGTTCCCGATCTACTTCCTCTGGATTAAGATAACATATGGAATGTTAAAACGGAAGCCTTGTGGGGCCAACTATGATGCTGATAATGGAACTCTCTTGAAAGGGTCTATTAACGTTTTTCATGTGACGTATTCTAGGTTCTATAGCTTTGTTTACATCCAGCTGGTAGGCAAGGGACAAGTTGAACCCATTGAACATCGTTGTCTGCAGCTGCCTCTCAGTAGGCTACATCTCTGTATTTCAGCAATGTCAACATTTCAGGCAACAATAAAGGTGATGATGAAACGTTATCCCATTGTTCAATATTTGATAGCCTGTCACAGGAACGTTATTTAGCTAAAATCGCCCTGATTTGGTGCATTGATCTGTATCGATAACGTCTGCATGTAGCCTAATGGTAGCCTAACTTTTTTTCTAACTCGGTTTACACGAAAACCATACGCTTTCTTAGAAGCTGTGAAATTTGGCCAGAAAGGAACATGTCTTTCCTCTGAAAGTTGACATAAAATCAAACAATATTTGATCATTCAACTTCAACTGAACAGCGACAGGTTTTGGTAGGCAGTAGACTCAGCAGACGTTAAAACGGTAGCCTGCAGTTATAGCCAGCGTCAGTCAGCATCATGTAACTTTAATGGCGTTAAAGTCATTTAACTTTAACATATTACACATTTAACATATTAACATATAACAGCGATGGCTTATTCGAAGACGATCTGCATGGATATACAACCACCCAGAAAAACTCAGAATGTGAGTGATAAAGTTCATTAACTGTATGAAACATTTTATTTGTTATCCATTGCAGCATCGGCTATATTATGCTGTTATGCTAGCTCAGCCTTTAAATATGTTGTTATTTTGGTCATGTGGACTTCATTAAACGGGTAAAGATAATTCATAAACTGCTTATTTCGTACATGACTGAAGCAGTATAGGTTCAACAGTGGTGTTTGAGGTTGCTGTGGTAAGTTGTGTGTGATCGCTACAATTCATAGGATCAAATCATTTTATTTTGACATACGGGAGTTAGCCTAACTGTAGGCTATAGCACATAAGCCTATTCTGTTTTCATTTATTAGCATTTGTTGTGATTATATAATCAAATGACACT
Source organism: Alosa pseudoharengus (assembly GCF_046254945.1). Lineage (NCBI taxonomy): Eukaryota > Metazoa > Chordata > Actinopteri > Clupeiformes > Clupeidae > Alosa > Alosa pseudoharengus. The sequence goes on from NW_027468685.1 coordinate 5,369,372, forward strand.
CATGATAACTTGAAATAGAAGGTGATTGATGTAAGCACGAATTTCACAAGACAAATTAGAACAAACTGTTCCGGTAAGAATATTCTTGCCATGTTTAAAATGCTGCACTTTTTCCCTTCATAGCCTATCTCTGGCAATTCATTTTTGGATAGTTGTTTTAGCCTACGTCTTCGTAGACAGTATCCTAGGCTACACCATTAGGCCATCTTGAGAATAAAAGACTTCACAGCCATGAGGATAGGTAGGCTAAACGGTCGTTCGTCGCCTTTTTGCTTCTTATTGTAAAACCAACGCTTAGGGCCTACAGAAGTGGTCGGCATCCCGGTCAATATTTGATATTAAAATGTCAATATTGAAGCTATTTGTAACTATGTGTAGCCTATGCAACCGACTGTTGTAGGCTTGCCTACCACTCTGCAGTGCCTTGCCTACCATTCTTGCCTACCACTCTAGTTGTAAACAAACGGTGACGTAACATTAGAACAGAGGTGCAAAACCTTAATAAGGCTACCGTGCTGCAGAAACCACACAATAAAAACAGATGGTGATGTCAATGTTTTAATTTATTCTAATTTATGGGACATGTCTCAGAGCGCAATGAAGCAGACATCAGTTTAGAGTTGTATTTAACATCTAGAGAAATATGATGGAGGTTTAGAGTTGTATTTAACATCTAGAGAAATACGATGGAGGTTGACTTTAATTGACAGTTTGTCATCTGTGATGTTTAGATGTTTCTTTTAAAATTGATAGTTCCGGTCCTTGATTGTGATTGGCTGAATCACATTTGATGTCGTATAATGAGCAAACTCTCACCTTGACCACATTTCATTCTATATCATTGCGCTACCACAACTGCGCTACCACAACAGTTGCTGTGTCTCGACATTGCTTGGCAACCACTCTAGTTAGTTAGTTAGTTAGTTTATTTGTCCTTACATAGGAAATTTGTTTTCACCTACCATACAAGCCTCACAGACATGAAATACATAGATACACACAGTTACGGTTCTTCACCCACTCTAATAGAGGAAATATATCTCTTGGGGGAAGAATGATTATCTATGAATAAATCTTTATATTTCTTGTTGCTGCACTTTACTTTGTTAAACTTTGCCAGGTATTTTTTTTTTTTTTTTTTGGCCTTTTATGACAGGACAGTGGAGAGTGACAGGAAGTGAGTGGGAGAGAGAGTCGGGGTGGGATCCAGAAAGGACCACGGGGCAGGAATTGAACAGGTGCCCCAGCCAGCCGCGCCACAGCCGGGCCCACTTTGCCAGGTCTTTAGAGTAACAGTTTTAGAAAAGCAATAAGGCACTGGAGTCCGTAGGTTGATGTCCAGTCCCCACAGCCTGAAGCCAAAGCACTCCAGATGCCAGTTGAGTCCTGAAGAGGTCTATCCACATCTTTGCCAGATCGATGCCAGTTCCAATCTAGACATGTAGCTTTGTTCCAAAGAGAAATATTCATTTCAAAGAAGATGAGATCAAAGAGACATTCTCAAGATGCTATTTGGGATCTTATTTTTGTTGAGGATGTCTCTGTTTCTGTTTATATGGTGCCTCTGTATAAAAGAAGTAGAAAAGAAATGTCTTATGAATCTTGTGTGACCTATTTTACAGTGGCGTAGATAGCTGTGTTTCTCCATTATATTTAGGATTGCTTTGCTGGAGTGAGGTTTGGCTAACACTGTTGCAAAAGCTTTAAGAAGGACATTAGCACGCGGTAGGTTTTGACTGATTCCTTTAATACATACCTTACTTTTTTAGAGAATTAACTTAATCCTCTAAGATTTCAAAAAGGGGGGGTGGGGGGGGAATAAAACAGACAGAGTTAGTTTGCACTCGGCAGGAGCTAAAGTCCTTTGTGTCCGCTTTGAACTGCCAACTTACCTGAAAGAGAAGGAGTCAAGGCCTAGATGTGCAGAGCATTTTGCAGCTAAACCCAAAGCTCCTGTCTGAGTTTCTTTTCCTCATTTTTGCGTTTGCGGGCAGGGTGTATACTGTATACGTGTAATTTGACCTCGGAAACTTGTTGGAAGCTGCCACACTCTCCGAAGTTTGATTCTAACTGGAGGTTGCTGTAGCACACAACCAAAAATATCCATGAAAAAAGAAAACGAAAAAGGAAAAAAGAATGCACACACTCACACACACTCCACAGAGATGCAACGCTCTCTCCAACGGCACGTGAATCAGAGGCATTTTGACACGTATTTGTTTTAGCTGCTTTGAAAAGCCTGTTTCGGCCTTGTATCTGTCTGTCCGAGACCTCGTCTATCGATATCAACACACAAACACACAGGGATCCTTCACCTTCACTCTCCATCCAGGCGCTATGAATATTTTACGGGGTGGCGGCGCACTGCATAAGAACGAGGGAAGAGCAGACGAGCTGGAGAAAAAGACCTGAAAAGTTGCCTTTCCTTCTCTCCGACAGGGCTCGGGTGCCCCTGAGTCGGGGCTCAATGTGGGTGAGCGCACAAAGGTACCCAGTTATGTTCTCAGTCGGGTAAGAAGACCTATAGTGTACCTGACAGTTACCTTACACAAGCTGTCATACATAACAGCACATACTTCCTGTGAGGAATGTCAGATCTCTGACTGGGAGACACGGAGGAGGGTCTGCTAGAGTTCAGATCTCTCTCTTGCGGAAGCTGACTGGAAAACATGGACTGCTTCTCATTCCTCTTATTTGTCAATCCTCCCTTCATCCCTCCCTTCCTTACTTCCTCCCTCCCTTCCTCCCTTCATTACTTCCTCCTTCCTTCCTTCAATCCTAGCCCCTCCTCCAAATGAATCACGTGAAGGAAACAAGGACAACATCGCTTAGAGGACCTTTAAATCACCATAACATATTAGGATGTGATTTCTAACATGAAAAATACAAACTATCACAAACAACAGTTTTTTCTGAAGTGATTCTGTCGCAACTGAAAGGCCTCCCAAGAGCTCTCGAGTCAGGCTGTAGCAGCGTCCACACGTCCCCAGTGCCAGGTCAATACTGCGCAAACCGCTGCATGAGGAGGGTGGTTTTTCTGACGTTTGCAGGCTCTTGGGCGCCATGCTGAACTGGATTGGAATGGAGCAATCCCAATTGGCATTGATTAGTGGGCAACTGATGGAGGTGCTCATTTAGAAAGCCTATTTGAGCTCACTGCTTCACTGCTATTAATGTGGCTAGCTGATTCCCCTCCATGTTGCTATCTGAAATCTAAGGGCCTGTTGTGTGTTGTCAGTGATCGATTGCATTTCAAGTAATCTTCGTGTGTGTGTGTGTGTGTGTGTGTGTGATTGGGGGGGTTGGCGTTTGAAATTGGAGTGAAATGGAGTATTTTCAGGCTTAACTGATGCACTGCTGGATGGAAATTGATGTCCTGTTCTTCTGCCTCATCCTCCATTATGGGGACACCTGTGGTGGCGAGCCCAGATAAGACACTTGTGCTGAGGTGGCGAGGGGCTTTGGCTGGGGGGAGTATACATGTTCCTACAGTAGGACCATGACAACATTAGACCTCAGATATAGGAGCCTGAACTATAGTACCCTGAGAACATACAGTAGGACCTCAAATAGAACCCTGCATGGAAACAAAAGATCTCACATAGAACCCGGAGAACAAAGGACCTGACTTAGAACCCTGGGAACATAGGATCTCACACAGAAGCCTGAGGATATAGGGATGAAGCCCCTGGCTGCATATGGCTCTGGAGACGATCTAATCTTAGACCGATTTAAGATGTCATGCAACAGGGGCATTTAGCCCTCAGAGGGCATTTAGCACAAGGCAAGAGGGGCAAGAGGTGCTTTTAACAGGGGGGCACCTTGAGCAGAACTGCAGCTCGTGACAGGTATGGATGACTGGAGGTGGAATTTCCTGGATTGTAACTTTCAATCTGCAGTACTGGCTGAATCCTCATTCCGTGTTAGTCTGATGCATGTTTCATAGATCATGTATGCACTAAACTGTTTAAAAAACAGCACTCACTGATGCACTTATTCTTACTGTACTCTACCTTTTTTTAAATTGTCCTAAAATTGTTGAGAGAATTGCTTTAAAACTTAAACTGTTTACCATGTTGTTAGTTGCTTTGGTTAAAAATGCGTCAGCCAAATATAATGTAATGTAATGTATGCCTTTCACTCCACCATGCCTCCTCAGGCCCAGTGCATTATGGGATAAGGGTCATCCAACTCCGCCATCATCTCAGTACAAGCACACAGCATTCCTAAGAATGTCACACTGGACAACAGAATAGGGCTCTCTTTTTTACCTCCATAGTTACCTAATCTCTTAAATCACAGTGTGTTTGTGTGTGTGTGTGTGTGTGTGTGTATGTGTGTGTGTGTGTGAGAGAGAGAGAGAGAGAGCTATCGCCCATATAAATGAGGAGCATCTGAGTAGGAAGAATGTTGGGCAATCAGTGTTCTCTTTCTAGTATTGTCTCCCATCGGAGTCCTTCTCTAGCTTGATAGGAGTCGACACTAAACATATTTCAGCCCCCGAGTCTCACTCCTCTCCCCCTTGAGCTCCACGTCTCTCCGGAAGGTTCTTTTCCTCTATTGTCAGAAGCCCTTGTACACCCACACCTCCCGCTCTTTTCCAGCGTAGCATTACCATACCTTTGATCAGGTTCCCCCCTACCTACTCAACCTAATACATGCAACTTCCGTTTCATTATCTCCTTGCTAGTCAGCACTTAACAATGTTCATTTAATAATTGCTTGAGATGGAATTATAAATAAAAAATTTAAAAAACGTGTCTTTGAAGTGCAAATTTCGGGCCACGCCTGTGCCGGAGTATGCGGTGCTTTCTCGCTGGATTGCTCGCGGTGAGCATCCTCTGCCGATCTT
>NW_027468685.1:5381723-5444223 GCF_046254945.1 Alosa pseudoharengus
GGGAGTGATGGAGAGAGAGATGCCTCTCTGTCTAGCTAGTAGCGGATCCACAGAGAGAGAGAAGGCGCAAAGGATAGACCGAGTGACAGACAGACAGACAGGGAGAGAGGGAGGGAGAGAATGAAAGAGGGAGGGAGGGAGAGAATAAGCCCAGTAGGCTTCAGCCGTGGCCTACTTTTTAGCGCTTCAGACTTGTAACCGGAGGGTTGCCGGTTCGAACCCCGACCAGTAGGCACCTAACCCCTCACTTCTCCCCGAGTGCCGCTGTTCACTGCTCACTGCGCCGGGATTAGTGTGTGCTTCACCTCACTGTGTGCTGAGTGTGTTTTACTAATTCACGGATTGGGATAAATGCAGAGACCAAATTTCCCTCACGGGATCAAAATAGTATATATACTTATACTTATACTAAATAGAGAGGGATAGAGAATTAGCACTAGTGTTACACACAGAGAGAGAGAGAGGGAGTGAGTGAATAAACACTCATGTTAAACCTATAATGAGTGATGGAACACTAGTGTTAAACCAATAGGGAGTTAAATCAGAGACTTTGTAATGAGGAGATACAGCACTCAAAGAATCCTCCATAGAAATGGTGAGCATGAGGTTAGTTTGTAACGCCAATATGTTAGTTGTCTACACATATCCCGCCCCTTCTGCGGCTAAAAAGTCAACACGTGAATACATTGTGCCAATCATGATCCGCCATCGACACTCTCCACTTCCACTGCGCCTCATACACACACACACACACACACACACACACACACACACACACACACACACTCTCCTCTGAGTGAGCCGCTGTGAGCACACACACACACACACACACACACACACACACACACACACGCACACACACACACACACACACACACTCTCCTCTGAGTGAGCCGCTGTGAGCACACACACACACACACACACACACACACACACACACACACACACACACACACGCGCACACACTCTCCTCTGAGTGAGCCGCTGTGAGCACACACACACACACACACACACACACACACACACACAACACTCCTCCGAGCAAGAGAGGCCCAGAGAGCGGCAGCATAACATTAATCAGAGGCAGTGCGCCTGATGTATTCAACGTGCATATGTGATTACGCAGGACTGAGAGGCGCGCTCCGTCTGATATATTTTATTCAACGTGCTTATGTGATTACGCAGGACTGAGAGTCTGATGTATTCAACGTGCTTATGTGATTACGCAGGACTGAGAGTCTGATGTATTCAACGTGCTTATGTGATTACGCAGGACTGAGAGTCTGATGTATTCAACGTGCTTATGTGATTACGCAGGACTGAGAGTCTGATGTATTCAACGTGCTTATGTGATTACGCAGGACTGAGAGTCTGATGTATTCAACGTGCTTATGTGATTACGCAGGACTGAGAGTCTGATGTATTCAACGTGCTTATGTGATTACGCAGGACTGAGAGTCTGATGTATTCAACGTGCTTATGTGATTACGCAGGACTGAGAGTCTGATGTATTCAACGTGCTTATGTGATTACGCAGGACTGAGAGTCTGATGTATTCAACGTGCGTTATGTGATTACGCAGGACTGAGAGTCTGATGTATTCAACGTGCGTTATGTGATTACGCAGGACTGAGAGTCTGATGTATTCAACGTGCTTATGTGATTACGCAGGACTGAGAGTCTGATGTATTCAACGTGCGTTATGTGATTACGCAGGACTGAGAGTCTGATGTATTCAACGTGCGTTATGTGATTACGCAGGACTGAGAGGCGCGCTCGGCTCGGCTCGGCCTTTACTGGGCTCTGCCGCTGAGGTTATTCCTCATTTCATCTGCGCCGCCGCGCTGTGACACACCAGCCAGGAAACACTGAAAGGAAAATCCCAGAAACCAGCGTCTGGGATGGCGAGAAGACAAATTATGACTTAACTATGTGTTACGTGCTTTTTTTTCTTTTCTTTTCTTTTATGACGTATATTTTATAGCTTTTGCAATTCAGTAGCACATACAAAAACATACGGCTATGTGGTTATGGATGTAAATTTGGTTCTCTGAAGGAGAGGACACAAGAGCTTGGGAACCAATGGGAGGTTATCGCATGTTCGCATGATCTGATCCAATGTCGAATCACCCGTCTTATTGAATTTGTTGTGGACCCTAACTTATATATTTATATTATTATATAAGCTGTATATTGTATTATATTTAAATTATTATATAAGGTATATAATTATATAAGGTCGAGGTCCAGTGTTCTGGTGAGCTTTATCTCACAGTGTGTTGGAGGCTTCTTTCAACTTGCTGAAGAAGTGAGACACAGTAGGACTAGTTTACCGTGGGTCGCCCTCATAGAGGTACACAATAAGTGAGATAGGACTAGTTTATCATGGGGTTCGTGGGGGTGGGTGGGGGGGGGGGGGTAGACAATCTTTTCTCTCTCTTCCTCTCTTTCTCTCTCTCTTTCTTTCCCTTCCTCCCTCTCTCTCTCTCTTTTCAGACTCAATGTCTCATTCTCTTTCATGCACACACACACACACACACACTGCACTTTCCTTTGTGTGCATGTCTTTCTATTCTATTTCATTTTCTTCCTTCTGTTCTAAACTCTCTCTAATTATTTCTCCTTTTTTCTAATACACTTTTCTATTACACACACACACACACACACACACACACACACACACACGCACAAACACACAAGACAAAGAATGGTATTTCTCTCCCTTAATCAAAATGGCTTGGCTTTTTTATTAACTTGTAAATCACTATGCAATGCTATTTCATTCAATATACAGTATAAATAAAACCTTTAAAATAGTTTGGCTTATGGGCAGGCACACAGAAATTCAAATGAATAGTTTTGCATACCTAGGTTTTACCCTGGCAGAGAAATCGTTTAATCATTTTTCATATTACAGCCCAGAGATGATTGTGGGATTCTGTCCAATATCTAGCTATTGTTTTACGTCTGCCCTCTTTGAATTTAAAAACATGGATGCAGATTTACTTTTCACAATGCATTAACATCCAGACCTACTGCTAGAATGGTCTCATGCACAGCCAAACAAACACACACTCTGACATGTAAACTCACAACTCATACCCAACCCACATGTAAAGACAACAGTGAAACAAGAGATTATGTTCACGCACACACACACACACACACACACACACACACACACACACACACACACACACTCTTTCCCCAGCTTTATTTTTGATCTCTTCTCTCTTTGGAACACCTTGGTGGTCTCTGTGCCTATGGCTTGACAACAGCGTCACCATGGTAACAAAAGTCTTAAAGAACAGCATGACACTGCGAGCTTTACTCTCTCTCTCTTAAGAGCTGATAAAAACGGCTGATAAAATAAGCAAAGCATAAAAGCTCTTTCTCTCTCTCTCTCTGCCTGTTTTAGTCTCTCACTTTCTCTCTTTGAGGAGTGACAAAAGAACAATATTTAATTAAATATTATGATTGCTGCTGCATGTCGTCCCCTTAGAATTACAGGGTTCTATCTGCGTTCTGAGTAGTTCTGAGATATTGAGCTTCAAAGTCTTAGAATTCCATAGAGTTATACTGCTAAGTGGAACAAACCTCTTCAGATATAATGTCCAAAAAATGCATACAACTACAAGAAACACTTCACCTCATCTTCTTAAGGTGTCACAGAATAAGAATATGTAATTAACTCAATTTTGACAAAAATGTCAGATAGAACCTTATAGTTCTAAGGGGACGATGTGTAAATCACAATTAGTCAACAGCTTGCTGCATTAACTATCATAATAATGTTCTATAATGTTTTTGTTTTGTGGCTGGAAGTGCTGCTTGACATGGTGGTGTTCTGTATGCGAACAGGTTTATTGGTGAGCCGTATACCAGCCTCCCTCTGCAACAGAGCAGCAGGCCTGGAACCAGAAAAGACTGCACTGAAGGAGAGAAATGCAGCAACACACCAAAGCACAGAAATATGTACTGTATGTGTGGTGTAGGTGTTCCTTTATCCCCCCCCCCCCAAAGCAACAGGCTTTAATCCAAAGCAATTTACCGTCAAGGGCAGTTCAATGTTGACCTGTGTATTAGACTCTCTGTGAATGGACTCCTTGTGTATTGGACTCCTAATTCCTACAAGCTCCTAGGGCCCTACCTTGGTGATCTAAAACTCAGTGCAAAGCATATTGTTATCATGACGCAAAAACGTATTCCTATCTTACACTTGAATTTTTCGCCATGCACTCTTTTATTAAACAATGCATGTGGCAATTAACAACCTAAGGTGTGGTCTGGTGCATTATCTAAAAATCGCTATTTTACACTATCTAAAAAGTATTACGCCACTAACCAAGAAACACCTGGTCTATAGCGAAAGGCACATATGAAGCACAGCTGAAGACACACTGTCACGAGATGTAAGCAGCAACTCCTCTGCAGAATAAATGTCCTTAGGTTTTTTATTCAGTTCGAACATTATTGGGGTAAGTGCTTTTTTCAGGCTATGTTTTTGATGGTAACCCATTGTCAGTCTGGACAGACCGCCAAGCTATTTGCCAGAGACCATGCATTTTATATCGCCGAGATATGGCCCATTGTGTTTGCTCTCCGAGGGATTCAGACCTATGGCCTAAGGTTGCTAGAGCGCTTTGGTCGAAGTGTTGACCTCCTTGTGACCTGTGTGGGTTTACTCTCTTCTCCTCTCCTCTAATCTCCTCTCCCCTCGCCTACTCTTCTCTCTTCTCTTCTCCTCCCTCTCCTCTCTTCTCCTCTAACCCCCTCTCCTCTCCTCTCACCTCCTCTCCTCTCTTCTCCTCTCCTCTCCTGTCTTTACTAACATGTGGACTGTGAGAACACTGCAACCGAAAGAGGAATATAAAGTAACTTCTAATATATTCCTCTCCTGATAAATATTCATCATTTGTTCTTGATCAGGGGAAATGGGGTATCTGTGAAATATCACCAGTGAGAGGAAATGTGCTGCTGATATGAGTGGCCATTTGTATGCCCTGAGTGGTGCTGTCCAGAGGACCACAGCTGCCCCATTTCCTGATTACCAAGAGGAGTGTTAAAGACTGTGTGTGTGTGTGTGTGTGTGTGTATGTTTGTGTGTGTGTACTTTAATGTGTATTTTACATAAAGATATTAGTAGTGCGTATGTGTGTGGCCAAGCATATATCTACTACTCATGACTCATAAGGGAAATAAGTTGTGTGTGTGTGTGTGTGTGTGTGTATGTGTTTTCTCTCTGTGTGTGTGTGTGTGTTTGTGTGTGTGTGTGTGTGTGTGTGTGTGTGTGTGTGTGTGCGCCTGCCAAACATTCCTCCTCCTCTCCATGTGCTTTGTCTCTTCCACTCTCTCCAAACATACACTCGAGACACACTGAGGACACACACTAAAGATACACATTGACTGAATATACACATATAATATATATATATATATATATATATATATATAATAATGTGTGAATATATACAGGATACACACTGACGATACACACTCAGGATACATATTAAGGAGAAACACTGACGATAGACCGGAGAACAAAGCATGACAAAGAAAAGTCTGCTATGTTCACTATGTTCACATGATGACTATGTTCACACTATGACCATATTCACTTCACACTATTATATGTTCACACTATGACCATATTCACTTCACACTATTATGTTCACTATGTTCACACTATGACTATTTTCACTATGTTTACACTATGACTATTTTCACTCTGTTCACACTATAAACCATGTTCACTATGTTCACACTATGACTATTTTCACTATGTTTACACTATGACTATTTTCACTCTGTTCACACTATAAACCATGTTCACTATGTTCACACTATGTTGTATTGACTACTGTAGGTGGGCCTCATGCATGCTAAAACCCATCGGTGTGGTGTGGTTAGGCTGCATGGTCATCCGTGTGTGTGGGTTTAAGATGAGGAGCGAGAGGTTCAAACAGACACTGAGTAGACTGTGTGGTCATCAGAGTATGTGGCTTTGAGATGAGGACGAAGTGGTCCAAACAGACATTGAGTGGGCTACATCTCTTTCTGCACTCGCAAGTCCTGCCGGGGGAAAAGCCAGCGGTTGTTTTCTGGTGTCTTTTGAATAGCCAAGGCTGCAGCACTGGCTCTTATAGAGAGAGAAAGAGAGTGGGAAGAGTTGCCATGGCAGGGACAGAGGGATGGACAGGGGAGAGAGAGAGAGAGCAGGTCAGCGTGTCGGCTTGAAAAGAAGAGAATTTGGAGCGGCCGCCGCGAGAACTGAAGAGGACAAGGGCTTGAGTCACACAGGTCCTGATCCCTTTAATACCACTCTAATACTCCTCCCTCTACATCTCCCTCTCTCTGCCCCTCTTCTCTTTCTCTAACTCACCCTCACTACCGCTCCCTCACTCTTTCTCATGCTCTCCCTCTCTCTTTCATCCCACTCTTTTCTCTCTCTCTCTCCTTCAACAGTGGCGACTGCTCACAGCAATAACATTTTGTTCTTGGTGGACAGAAGTGGTCAAAAGCAAAGCTCCGTAACCTTTTATACTTTTAATTAATCAGGATTCTTTCATAATAATTTTAAAAATCACTTCTTGGCTTTCTGAAGACCTGTGTAGTCAGTTCTTAAAATGCATAAAGGAAGTAGGCTAGCACATTAACTCATTGAGTGCCAAAAACGTAATATTATGTTTTTAGCTTTTTTTTTTAATTACGAAACTAGACACTCTAACACACCTTATATGTGATTATGGGAACTCTGTGATGAATGGAAATGAAATATATGACGATCGAAAACTCATGAAAACGCAAGATCTGGACATTTTATCTGGACGTTTGATCTTAACTCTGCTTTTGATGGTTGCCGCTTTGTTTCAAATCAGTCACTGATTAGCCTATCAGTGACATGCACGCCAGGTCAAAATCAGGTCATTTATTTGGGTTTATCACTAGGTGACAGGTCCCGTTAGATCTCTTCCCAGAAACTTTGCAGGCAACACTTCTCAGGCGCTGAAGGGTGAAATTAAAAAGTCGAAGAAAAAGATATTGCAGCAGGTGCGTTTTGGCCAGACAACGCTGGATGAGGCCACCTTTCTACTAAGACAAGACGACTCTGACCACAACAGGTCAAAAATATTACAAGGAGTGACTGAACAACGTGCTGAGGAGGGAGTTCCATCTCCACCATGAGCCGGGCCTAGCGGAGTGGGTGGTAGGCCGAGTCGCGCTTGCAAGAGGGCACGCCCTTGCCAGAGTGCCGAATATGTCGGTGATAGTGACTCATAAAAGACGCAATATCTCCATTTCTAGAAAAAAAACAGGGATTTTGATGAAAACTAGCCACTCTTTAGCTTGGGATTTCTCAAGAACAGAGGCGTGTAGAAATACAAGGTTTGCACCCACTGAGAGCCTAAAGTCTCACCTTTTAAACGAGCCATTGTATGTGTTCATAGCTATAACACAGAATATGCTGTGGCTGTACAAAAATCATCAACAATGGTCTAGATTGCTGGCACTCTAGGCCAAAGCTTCCGAAAACAGCTTGGCATTCAATGAGTTAAAAAAGCACAACATTAAAAGTAAAACAAATAGTAGTAAATAGTAAACAGAAACCCCTTACAAGAGAGCAGTGAACGAATCATTCTCCCTCACAATGTCCTCCTGGTCCAATGAGAGAAAACGCATGGCGTACATGCAGACATATTTAAAGTGTGGCAATCTGAATCTCGACCTGTGTGTTTGTATGGAGTAGTGAGCACCTTACAAGAAATACACACACACACACACACACTGTGTATTTGCATGTGAACACATGTGTACATTGATCTGTGCAATGACACGTCTCTTTATGCACTGCATACAGACATGCATATCTGTGTGTGTGTGTGTGTGTGTGTGTGTGTGTGTGTGTGTGTGTGTATGTGTGTATCTTATTTCTCATGGCTCAGCCCTCCCCTGTCTGGGTCGTGTGTGTCCAGCTCTGTTATTGGCGTCCAGTTTAAGGGCTTCATCAGACAGATCAGACCCTCATCAGATTGAGTTGCTCTGGGCCTGACACGGCTGTAATTGGACAGCAATTAATAGATTATGGAAAGGACCTCTCTCTATGGTGACTTAACCTCTAATACTGTGTGTGTGTGCGTGTGTGTCTGGTCTACACACACAAACACACACACACACACACAGACATACAGTACACATGTTCACACACACACACACACACACACACACACACACACACACACACACAGATATTACATGGTCTGTGGTTCTTACTCAGGGCATTAAAGCACATATTGATTGGAACACGTCATTTCATATTATGTTTTAATTGACTTTAGTGGATAATTCAGTGGACCTGATGAGATGGCTAATGAACATGTAACCTAGTTAAAGAGGGTAGAGAGATGTCTAGCTATCAGTGAACATGTAACCTAAGATGAGAAGAACAGGGAATTCCAAGGCACTCTCAATTCTCAAAGGTTAAAAAGCCTTTATTTTATTGGCTTGGTTACATTTAAACCTTTTAAAAAACTCCGACGCGTTTCGACAAACAAGCCTTCATCAGGGAGTCAAACAGTTGTAACCTAGTTGAAGAGGGTAGAGAGAGGTCTAGCTATCAGTGTCTCTACTCTCAGCCACTTTAGCATCTTTAAAATCTTCATCATCTTTAAAATCTTTATCATCTTTAAAAATGGCGTCCTGCATGTGCTCACTTCTGGCCTTTATTTACAAGCTTTATTTGTATAGCACCTTCCATACACAGAATGCAGCTCAAACTGCTTTACATTTGGAGCATATATCACAATAGAGAAGAGTCAGTCATTATCAGTCATCAAGGTGAAATCAGGCGGATTTCCAGTCAGATTCAGGACACACACACACACGCACGCACACACACACACACTCACTCACTCACTCACACACTTACTCACTCACATGTTTAAAGTGCATTCATTTAAGTTCTGTTAAACAAAATAAGCATTGGTGTTCCTTTCCAACAAAGCTGTGCTCTGGAAATAAAATACATTTAACACAATAATAGAGAATAGTAAGTCATTATCAGTCATTCCTCTTCTCTTGCCGTGGCTGTTTATGATCCAATCAGCAACATTGATCCAATCAGCAATATCATGTTGTCTATGTGGATTGGCTGTTTCCAAGCTGGAAGGATCAGCCAGTCAACATGGATGACATCATTTGTGGCTATCTGTAATGTAGCACCCAACTAGCTTGTTTGTGAAATGAAGTATCTTTTATGCTGAATTAGCTAGCTTAGCATCTGCAATTGAAATGAATGGGGATAGTATTTCCTCAGTCTCTCTAGGTGTATATTATATCTCCATACTAGGATATATTTGTGTGTGTGTGTGTGTGTGTTTCTGACCGGGCTAATCTCGGCTTGTCTAAAGGTTTAATGTGATGAAAAATGATGAATTACAGTGAGTTTGACCGGATAAACAATGTGTGTGTACGTTTCTCTATGTGTGTGTTTGTTAAACCGGATAAACAATATGTGTGTCTCTGTACTAGTTTTTTGGTATACTAGCTTTCCATCGGTTTCCATCGGGTTTTTTTTCAAAACCTTTATAAGCCCTTTATAAGCACACATTGCATATGCATAACGGTGATATTCTAAGGGTGATATGGGGCAGGATCTGGAATAGACTCAATGCTGATCTAGTGCAGTTGTACTGTAGGTGGCGATCCAGGTAAGAACCCGATCCACTCCATACACATTGCACTTCGTAAAAGGACAATAGTTGCATTGATTGATGTGTCTTTCTATAGCTGCCCTATGGTCAGAGTGTTCAGGAGTAAACAACAAGTTTGTGTGAAGGAGAATATGGCGTGTGCAGAAGACTAGCCTTCTACTCTCTGTGTGTGTGTGTGTGTGTGTGTGTGTGTGTGTACAGGTAAATCATGGAAGGTGAACGTAATCATAACCATTATCATCATCCCCATCATCAACATCATTCTCATCCTGGGCCATTTATTATAGTGTGTTTGCATATCATTGCAAAAACTGTTTGTCTAACCAAGTGTTATTAATCTTATATTAAGATCAAAACTGTAGTTGTATTGCTTTTAGTATAAAGAGACTTACCTAGCACTTTCTCATAACATCATTTTACCTTAATTTAATGGTCAGTTTGTCTCATTTTAAGATATATTATATATTATATAAGACAAATTTTCTTAATGCACTGGTGGCAAAATGTGCTTGTCGTATGGTTATATTTATGATAATTTATCTTATATTTGGGGAGCCATTTTTCTTTTGCAGTGTATCAATGCAGTCATATCAGCATCCCGGCCTCACTGTCATAGAGGGACACCTCGTTTTAGATGATAGCTGATACCAGTTCCCTGTGGTTCTCTCGGTGGCCTTCTTCTGCTTATCTTTCTCCTCTCCACCATATTGGGCCTTTATGCGCTCACGTTTACCATATCATCGGAGAATCGGCTTCTCAAGGTTCTCATTATCCAGCATGCTGGGGACGTTTCTTAAATTATACCCCTTATCTCTATGCAATATTTAATTTTTATTGCAGAACCGCCGCTAATCTGAAAAATATAATCATTTGCACACTCTCCATGTTTATGAAAAGAGGAGATTAGCAAGAAAAGCTTGAAATGAAATAAAAAAATAAATAAAATGTTTGAAGGCAAGTGAAAGCGCAAAGGCTAAATGCTCCAAAGTGATGGTGTGTTGAGTGTTGAGGGTAAGTGGGGAGTTCGATGTGATGAAAGATACTGAAATGCCCTGACTGAGAGTGGTTAAGTGAACGTAAACAGAGGCATATTAATGAGGCACAGATGAAGGGTGTGTGTGTGTGTGTTTGTGTGTGTGTGTGTGTGTGTGTAAGTGGGATTGGGGGCGGGGGGCATCAAGGATTCCATTCTGATTCAGCTCACTCACTCACTCGCTCGCTCACATGTTTAAAGTGCATTCACGTAGGTTCTGTTAAACAAAATGAGCATTGGTGTTCCTTTCCAGCAAAGCTGCGCTCTGGAAATAAAATATATGTCAATTAGCCCCAGGCCCACACCTGCGGTCCCCTGACATGTCAGGCCTGCTACATCCTTGGTCCCTACACCTGCGGTCCCCTGACTGTCAGGCCTGCTGCATGGTTGTGGTTATGGGATTTTGCAGGTGCCTTTGTCCAAAGCGACACACAAATACAAAACAACATAATATTTAGAATTGAACAGGGAACAGATTAGAATGTTGGTCAAATATAATAAGGAGAATAGTAATAATAAACAACAATATCAATTCAATCAATAGCCTAATAAAATAAGCAATGAAAATGAACATGTCAGGCCTGCTGCATCCTTGGTCCCATATAGGTCCAATCAGTCGTGCTCTGGTCATGTAATTAGATTCAGCCACAGGCTGATGCAAATACAGCTCACTTGCATATTTGAAATGCATTCATGAAAGTCCTGCTTCCTTTTGGTACGGTCATCAGAAGTGGCCAGTGTGCTTTGTGGATTCTACGGTCCTTTTCTCTGTTTGCTGAGGGACTAGAGCACATGTGGTCCCCTCTTATTGCTAGAAAAAGTAGTGTGTGTGTCTGTGTGTGTCTGTGTGTGTGTGTGTGTGTGTGTGTGTGTGTGAAGGATGTGTGTGTGATACCCTTTTACTGTTACAGTTTTAGTGTTGATGGAGTGGGTGACTTATGTCAACACTAGAGATGGAGAAAGAAGGAGCCCTGATCTCAGAAATGTTGCGGAAGAAGGGAAGGAGAGAGAGAGAGAGAGAGAGAGAGAGAGGGTCAGTGCTCACACAGGTGTTTGTGTGTGTGTTTGGGGTGGTGTGTGTGTGTGTATGTGCGTGGGGGGTAGTGGATGTGGCAGGACATGATGTCAGTCAGGCTGATTAAACTGCCAATCAGTTAACAAGCTCAGAGCAAAGACACACAATATGCACCCACACACACACCTCCTCACACACAGACTGTAGACCGTTTACCACATAATACATCATTCCACATGAAAATGAGACACAAAAACACAGTCAAACACTAACTCAAACACACACTCACACACACATACAGTACATACACAACACACACTTACAGAAATGTGAACCACATGCACATACTAAATGAAAATGAAAATACCACTATCACTGCCCCCAACAGATAACAGCTCCATGCATGACAATTAGGCTTCACACACTCACACACACATACAGTACACACTCGCTGCAGACGCGGAAACACTGCTGTTCACATTACAAAGACACAGACAAACACTAACTCAAACACACACACACACACACACACACACACAGAAATGTGTACCACAGGCACATACTAAATGAAAATACCACTATCACTGCCCCCAACAGATAACAGGTCCATGCATGACAATTAGGCTTTACACACTCGCTGCAGACGAGGAAACACTGCCGTTTGTTCAGACTACAAATAAAAACCATATGCATCCTAACAGAAGACACACACACTGGTAAGTATGTGTTGAGTCTGACCTTTACTAGTGAATGTTAAATTATTGAAAATATTCCGAATTACTCTAGGCTCTGTGGAAACCTTGCGGAAACCTTGTTTGACTTTGCCAAATAACCTCCGCAACAGGAAAGCGCACTTGAGGAGGCTTGGCAGATGTTTGAACCTCGCTACACACCCCATCCCTCTGAATAGCACACAAACACACACACACACACACAGACACACACACACACACACACATAAATGCACACACTGCTGGCTGGCTCTGAGAAGACAGTTCAATAGTTAAGGTGTTCCTCCAGACCTCCGTGCCCACCAGAGGTCTGCGTGATCTCCACAGGGCAGAGGGGCCACTGTTACACAATCAGCCCGGACCAGAGAGGGCAGCCCCATCGCAGCTGCCCTCAGCCCACTGAGAGAGGCCTTGGCCTGGATCAACCCAGCTCTGCCTCTGCTCTCCCTGCCGCAGGGCTGGAGGAACAGTGAGGGGAGGGAGAGGGAGGAAAGACGGAGAGAGAGATAGAGATAGAGAGGAGGGAAGGGAGGAGAGACGGAGAGAGAGAGGGAGAGAGGAGGAGGAGACAGAAAGAGAGGAGGGAAGGGAGGAGAGGGAGAGGAGGGAGAGAGAGAGGAGGGGAGGGAAGGGAGGAGGGAGGAAGAGAGAGTGAGAGGAGAGAAAGGAGGAAGGAGAGACGAAGGGAGAGGATACTTACAGGTCAAAGGCTAGACTCAAGGGAGACTATGTACTGAAGGGGAAGGGATGATGGAAAGGAGGAGAGAGAGAACGAGAGAGAAAGAGACCAAAAAAAGAGAAGTGAACCAGGGCACAAACCAAGAGGGAGACTGTAAACCTAGACAGAGAGAGAGAGAGAGAGGATAAAAATGAGAGAAGTGTGTGTGTGTTTCTAAAACCAGTGGCCCTCTTCCTGACTCTGATTGATCCTGGTATTGTTCCAGCTCTGCCTTGCGTTTGTTGGTTTGTTTATGTATTTGCGTATTTGCATTGCCATGGCCTGCCAGGAAAGTGTTCGGTGCCTTGCGTAATGCCTGGGCTTTGTAACACCGTCATGCAGTGCGTTTGAAAAGTTCTTAAGATCTTATTAGATAGGTCAAGAGCTTAGATGAGGAGCCTAGGGTCAGGAATGTGTGTTTAAGTGTGTGTGTGTGTGTGAGTGAGAGAGAGAGAGAGCTTCTTCCGTTGGCGGAGCGAATCAGCATACGAGCCAATGCCTTCAGGGCGACCCAACCCGGAGTGCGTCTGTGTGTGTGTGTGTGTATGTGTGTGCGGAACAGTGGCCCCCCAGTACGTCTATGAGTGAACCCCGGCTGTCCTCCGGTGAGGATGCAAATAGATTTGACCTGGTGTGTGAGGTCGTTCTCGGTCGATCCGTGTTCTGTGCGTAATGAATAAAGATGCTATTCTAATGAAATCCACCCTGGAGAAACATAAATACATATGGATGTGGGAATGTGAACTGATTTTTTTTTCCAAGTGTGTCTTTTCCCCTCTGTCAGCGCAAGCGATCTCTCTCACTCTCGTTTTGAACTCTTATTGCAGCAGTTCTACAGGGGTCAAAGGTCATGGTCATGTTCATTTGCAGCTCTCATGTCAGAGTTTCCTTACACACATTATTGTTACATCATAAGATTATCATATGGAAACAAAAAACATCGACTTGACATCCACACGTGTCCTACAGAGTACACTACACTATATGTCATTTTCCAAGCTACTAACAAGGATTATACATTGATTTTGCAGAAAATGTCTTCAGCTATGAGAATCCATGTTTATTCTTCATTCTTATCCATATTACTGTCGCTCTATTGTCACAGATAGAATTTCATTGGAATCATCACTATAGTTATAGATATATATTATAATATATATTATAGATTTTATATATATATTATATATTATTTATAAACCTGGAGCATACACATAAAAATACATAGCTGAACATGACTCCATGTCAGGCCACAGACAGAGGCAGCGCAAATTGATTAATTTACGGGTTGCTCATGCCTCCATCTCGCTGGCGATATAATTCCCCCGTCAGAGCGGCGGTGGGTAATTAGCTCTGTGGCGTGCACCTCTACGCTGCGCTCCTGGCGTGGAAAGGGACACACATACTAATGCCGCTGGCCCAGGGCGGGCACAGGTGACGGAGAACGTTGAGTGATAATACTAGTAGTCCTCCGAGGGCTCAACTTCATTTAGCTGAGCAGAACCAGAGGAGGTCTCGCTGCACCCCTCCACGTGCTGCTGCATGCTAATGGATCAATAGCAGTGTTCGCTTGCTTTGCTTCTCCTTCTTTAATCAAAATAATTGATTGCCTTTTTAACGTTACATAGCCTATTTCCATGGTGTTCAGTGAATATACACGGGTGCACTACAGTATATGAGCTGTAGAAATAATTTCTCAATTTCTACAAATTCTCACTGGAGTTCATCTCTCAAACCACAGACAGACAGGCTGCATGGCACAAAACAACATCCTTATATATATCATTTCAAAGAAAGACAATTACTGAAATGTTTCTCTACTCGCTGAAAGGCATCCATTTTCTATAGAAGCATATGACATGTGGTTTATATAATGGGGCAGTTATATTTAATACCTTAGCTTAGCGCCTTCCTTACTGTGCTTAAGTGAATGAACATTGCAACCTCACTGACAGTATACAGTATACTGTACCCACACCCTTCCATACACCCACACAATCAACCAATGATGTTACAGTGTCATCCCATTCAATAATTCAATTAAAACAGTCCATCTCTTCTAAGTACACTTCCACACTGCAGGACATGATGCTGATTCACTCAGGTTTATGGGCCTGGGATCTGTCAGTCAGCCTTATAAAGGAGGAGACCGTGAGAACCGCCTTCTACAGAGGGAGGCTTGGTACATATTTAATTGAAACACATGCACACCTAATGGTATGAATGAAGACCTGTCTTTGACTTGTTATTTGATAAAACTGTTATTAATTTACGTGGTGCATGACGTAATTCTGTTTGTAACATGTGTTGAAACTTAGAAGTATGGACTGCTTTAATTGAATTATTGAATGGGATGACACTGTATCATAATTGGTTGATTGTGTGGGTGTATGGAAGGGTATAAGTGAGGTTGTAATGTTCATTCACTTGAGCACACTGAGGAAGGCGCTAAGCCGAAACGCGTCTGTGCAATAAACACGTTTGTATGCAAAGTGTGGCCTTTTTGTTCTTTGGTATTACTTTTACGTTTGGCCAAGCACTCTCAAAAATAAATAAGAAACTGAGTGAAGCCTAGCCTGGCTCCGCCCTCCTACGTACTTCCGCTCAATTTTAATTTCCCTTCAGTACGTCGTCTGGGTCTGCGGAATAATGACGACGAAGTCATGCGAAGACAAAAACGAATGCCTGCAAATGTCAAAAAATGCAGTTGGAAAAATGCAGACATTTATTTACAGCAAAGGTAGACCCACATGCATTGTATCCTGACTGTTGATGCTGTTTATTGTCAGTTTGTAAAGTTTAGGCGAAGTAGGAAGTAACGTTAGGGATCTCTGATCAATGTGATTAATAAGGCTGGACCAATGATTTCAAAGTTAGTTCCCGTCACGATGCAAGTGTTGCAAACATTTCCCTATCGAGAACTGCCAGACTCTCTGTACAAATGAAATGTACGTACGAGAGTCTGGATATTTCCAGGCTGAGTGAAGCCTGCTCCTACCACACATTTCTCAGTTATACAGTATTTAACTCTGATTGATTGTCCTTCCTGGAACATGTCCATTCTGTTACTGAGTCATGAATTTAAAATATAACAACACAATAAAACATAGAACACCATTCCGTGAATCAGTGGGAGAATTACGTAATACTACCATAACAGGTGACACAGATGAAGCAAAATGTTTCAAAGAACAAAAAACAAAGAAAAGAAAACAAACACAATAGAACACAACAGGTGTTGCAGCTTGGACAAACTAGCACTGAGAAAACACACACACACACACACACCAGTAAAACTGTTTCTGTCTCTCCCAGTAGGGAGCCACTCAGCCACTTGTCTTTCTTTCTGTCTTTCGCTCATCAGACATCGTTCCTGCTCAACGCCCATCACACACACACACACACACACACCTTCCTCCACTGCTGTTTGTCTTTTGTGGGTCTGCCTCCCCCCCATCCATCATCGGATACGAAGAGGGGATCACTTGGGGGCAAACATCACCCTGCTAACCGCCAAACACACACACACACACACACACATACACTCTTAGATCCCCCTGCTCACCACTCAGGAAAACGAGGGGATCATTACCACCCTAATATGTTTGCTCTCCTTCTCACTAATGTAGTTTTGCCCCTCTGCATCTGTTAATGAAACCCCCTGTGCATGTGTGTGTGTGTCTGTGTTTGGATACATGTGTGTGTGTGTGTGTGTGTGTGTTTGTGCATATATGTGTAGATGTGTGAGAGTGGTGTGTGTGTGTGTGTGTGTGTGTGCGTGTGTGTTTTTGTGCATATATATGTAGAGGTGTGAGAGTGGTGTGTGTGTGTGTATGTGTGTGTGTGTTCTAACTGCTGTGCTATCAGCAGAAATGGCCAGAGGCCATAGCAGTCAGCAATTACAGTCTCAGCTCACGATAAAGACCTCATGATTGGACCTCTATTACCCCACCTTCAGCTCTATTACCACCTTCTCCTCTATTACCCCACCTTCTCCTCTATTACCCCACCTTCTGCTCTATTACCCCACCTTCTCCTCTATTACCCCACCTTCTCCTCAATTACCCCACCAGAGTGCTGGGTAGTAGCCTGGCCAGAGTGCTGGGTACTAGCCTGGTTAGAGTTTTGGGTGTAGTGGGTACTATCCTGGTTAGAGTGCTGGGTACTAGCCTGGCTAAAGTGCTGGGTACTAGCCTGGTTAGAGTTTTGGGTGTAGTGGGTACTATCCTGGTTAGAGTGTTGGGTAGTAGCCTGGTTAGAGTTTTGGGTGTAGTGGGTAGGCCTAATATCCAGGTTAGAGTGTTGGGTATAGTCTGGTTAGAGTTTTGGGTACTAGCCTGGTTAGAGTGTTGGGTATAGTCTGGTTAGAGTTTTGGGTACTAGCCTGGTTAGAGTGTTGGATGTGCCACTGAGAATACTGTAGGTACTAGGGTGTTGAGCATTCAGAGATGCATGCAGCCTGCTCTGAGCTTATGAAGGATAAGGTAGCTCTGGGCTTACTGTATATATGAATGATGAGGTGTTTGGGATGCTTGCAGCCTGCTCTGAGCTTACTGTATATATGAAGGATAAGGTGTTTGCCTGCTCTGAGCTTATATATGAAGGATGAGGTGTTTGGGATGCGGTAGGAAGATAAGAGTATACCTGACAGTATGGCCTGCAAAGGCTCATAAAGCTTTTTCTCTCTCTCTCTTTCACACACACACACACACACACACACACACACACAGAGACATATACTGTACACAAACACAGACAGACAAATGCATGCACACACACTTGTATGCACACACACACACACTTGACCAGGCTTATCTCCTCCTTCCTGCTGGAGGTTCCCTGGGCTTGATGTTGGCATAAACGTCCAGAGGATTTGTTTAATATTAATGTTTCCCCTCCTGGTCTTGTCTGTTCTTTCTCCGTCTGTAGTAACACACGTAGGCCATAGCCCCCCTCACTCCTCTGCTGCTAGGACACCACATCGCCCCCGGCTTGTCTTGTCACCTCTTGATGCTTTTTAACCAGACAATGTTGATTTGCTGTGATCGCCTGTGTGTCTGTGTGACACAGCCAAGACGAGACACAAAACACTTCAGACGCCCTGGAGTGGTTCTGTGTGTGTACCGAGTGTGTCTGGAGTGCGGTGTGTGCCATTTCAACACAGACAGTTTGATTACGGTTCATTTAGTATTTCCATTTCACATGCATTCAGCCCCCTCATGCTATAGGAAATGGCAAAACTATCTGAAATGCAGGATAATGGGATCCATTATTTTGCTTAAACCATGGCTGCCACTCATACAATTATCCTGCTCCATACATTAAATTCCCACACCTTCTAGAGAACCTTTTACTAATGGATTTGAGGATTAGCCTCCAGTGCAAACCATTGCTGACAATTGTTCAAAATGCTTCTATATGACAAATACAAAAACAGGATCCACACATATATTATATAGTCCCTTTTGGAGATTTGTTGTGTGGTTAATCTTATGATAATTGGGACAGATCTCAGCTGGCTGCACAACATAGCTGGTGCACCTTGATGGTTTCCCATGAATTTCCTCTCTCATCAAGTCTTCAATCAGACAAAGCAATATTCCACAGCTGTGCTTTTCCTATGCTGATCTGTATTGAAGCACAGCCTGCCTATTCTCAAGCATTTTTTTCCTGACAGGCCAGTCTCACTCTTAAAGTGTAGTGATTTGTAGACAGGCATATATCAGATACAGATTCTGTGTTCCCAACTTGTATACAGACAGGCATATATCAGATACAAATTCTGTGTTCCCAAGGTACTAAGTTACCCAGTTCAACACATATAGTGTTCAATACTTTTTTTCTGTTTTCATAATCAAGTACTGCAATATTTATATTTATGTTAAAAAATTAACCTAGCAAAAACAGTGTTGTAACAGAAGGTGTGCCTTTTTATCTGTTGTATAATTTATTATGGGTTGAAATGAACTTTCCCACTATGAAGCTGAATGTAGTTAAAGTCAGCTGATTTGTTTTTTTATAGTAAAAGTTTAATTACCAAGATAAATTTACTGTTGCAAAACATGCTGTAAACGTTCTGTTGTTATGATACTGTTCTAACAAGCAAGAAACTGAAGAGTAATGAACCTACAATACTCTTTAAACAAAGACGCTAGGGCCTACTGAAGAATTATGATACCCTTCTAACACAGAAGCAGCTGAAGAAATGTGAACTTCTGGTACTCTTCCAACAAAAGTGACTGAGGAGTTGTAAACTTATAATACTCTTTCAACAAACAGGTGACTAAAGACCTTCACTGCATGACACTGATAACTATATCATAGTTAGCATGTTAGCACTTGTCCATTCATGCCAACAAGGCCCTGGGTTAATTGCAGTTTTCCATACCTTTTAGGTATCTATCATGCTAATTTCATACCAGTCAGTGGTTCTGCTTTAAGTCAGGTCCGTACAAGAACATGTTGCATCAGTGACAGCTGTCTACTGTACATAGAAGGTCAGTCTGTTGCTGGCTAGAGGTAATAACCAGACTTGCCATCATTCTGAATATCAGTATGGACTCACAGTAATATGGTAAATTAATTAAATGCAATACTAAATTGCTTGCTTAGATGTTTTTAAAGTAGAAAAACTGCTTTTCTTGTCAAAATGATAGGTAGCTGTATACTTGAATTTCCCCTTGGGATCAATAAAGTATCTACCTATCTATCTATCTATCTATCGTGCCAGTGCTTTATAGATACAGTCGATGTTTGCTGTACCTCATTCCCACAAACAGCATCTGGCTCCCTTTGAGGGAAACGACCTTGGAGGCGAAGCTGGGACTCAGTTGAGGCATAATCTGACATGTCGATCAGCCTGGCACAATCACCACAAATCTCTGAAAGTCTCACATGATTGAGCCCAAGATGGTTTTTTTTTTTTGCATTTACAGACATTTTGGAGAGGGAATCAGACTTTATATGTAGTTTATTTCCCCCCGTGCGTCTCAGAGACCCTGATTTCAAACAGGACCGTGAATGATGTGGCGTTTGGAAGTTTGCCACCAAGGGCAGATGTCTGAAATGAGACGGAGAAACTGCACTGCCTGATAGAACATATAGGAACCGTTCCCTAGCAACAATGCATTATACTTAGAGTGCCGTCACAGCAACCTCCTAGGCTATATATCCCACCTTTTAATGTTTTACTTATTAAAGTGGTTAAGCAGCTCCTTTTACACGTGTGTGTGTGTGTGTGTGTGTGTAGAGAAGGTGGGTGTGTGTTTCTTTTCCCCCTAATATTCTACTTCTTTAAGGAAGGGATTGTCAGGACCCGTAAAAAGTTCGGACCCAAGTGCAGAGTTAGTTCGAAAGTTTATTTAACAGAAGAAAACAACTCCAACAAAAAACCTCCCGTCATACGGGGAAAACTGAACAAAGGCAGACCCTCGGTCACAAAACTAAAGAAAATGGCAAAAGGCTGACAAACCAGAAGCACAGTCCAAAGAGTAATCCAGAGGCAGTCCAAGGTCAGGTCCGAGAAGCAGTCCAAAAGGCACAGACAGGCAGATAATCAAAAACAGCAGGCAGAATCCGAAAGACAGGTCACAGGCAGAATTCAAACAGGCGGGTAGACAGAAACAGGTAGAGTCCAACAGAGGCTTGAAAGTGCTCAGACAAAATGCTGGGACAATCTGACAAACTAGGGCTGACACACACAGAATAAGTAGGCCTAGTCATTAAGACTAAATAAAGAGCAGGTGAGCAGACAATCAGAAAGGGACAAACAAGAAACAGGTGAGCACAAAATGGCCGACTAGGATGACAACAGGAAGTGAACCATGACAGGTGAGGGTGGGATCTTTACACAAAGAAAACAAAAGCACATGGTTGCAAATACCCAAAAATGTCCAGCAGGTGTCATGAGAGCAGGAATACTGACACTACCCCACCCTCAATGAACGCCTCTCGGCGTCAAAGCCGGGTGATGTGGGTGCTGTTGGCGAAAGTCTCTGATGAGCGTTTTATCCACAATGTGGCGGGCTGGAACCCACATCCGCTCCTCCGGACCATACCCCCTCCAGTCAACCAAAAACTGGAGACCACGCCCGCGTCGACGAACATCCATCAGCTTCTCCACAGTGTAGACAGGGCCCCCATCGATGAGTCGGGGGGGAGGAGGGGGCACAGCCGGGGGAGACAGAGGACTGTGGCGGACAGGTTTTATCCGGGACACGTGGAAGGTAGGATGGACCCGGCGAAGTGCGAGGGGCAGGCGCAGCCGGACTGCAGATCGACCCAAGACCCGGTCAATGACATAGGGCCCAATGAAGCGGGGAGCCAGCTTGCGTGAGTCCACTCGGAGAGGTAGGTCCTTAGTGGAGAGCCAAACTCTGTCCCCTCCTGTAGTGGGGGGCCTTAACCCTTCGACGGTCCGCCAGCCGCTTGACCTGGGCACCAGAGCGTAAGAGAGAGGCCCGAGCACGTCTCCATGTCGACCTGCACCGCCGGATAAACGCCTGGACAGACGGAACCGAGGCCTCAAGTTCCTGAGAAGAAAAAAAGAGGTGGTTGGTAACCAAGGCAACATTGAAATGGTGAGAGACCCGTAGATGCAACAGGGAGGGAGTTGTGGGCATACTCAGCCCATGCCAGATGCCAACTCCAGGACGTGGGATTCTGGGAAGCCAGGCACCGAAGGACCCTCTCAAGGTCCTGGTTGGCACGTTCCGTCTGGCCGTTGGTCTGAGGATGAAAACCTGACGAGAGGCTGGCGGTGGCTCCAATAAGCCTACAGAATTCCTTCCAAAATGAGGATACAAATTGAGGACCTCGGTCAGATACTACGTCAAAAGGCAACCCATGGATCCTAAAGACATGGTCAACCATGAGGGAAGCCGTCTCCTTAGCAGAAGGGAGTTTAGCCAGGGGAACAAATTGCACACACTTGGAGAATCTATCAACAATAGTCAGAACAACAGAGTTACCATTGGAAGGTGGGAGGCCAGTCACAAAGTCCAATGCTATGTGGGACCATGGTCGTTTGGGTACCAGGAGTGCCTGGAGGAGTCCAATGGGTGGCTGATTAGAGCTCTTGTTTTGGGCGCAAACCTGACAGGCAGCGATGAAGGCTCGGACATCTGCAGCCATTCGGGGCCACCAAAACTGTTGCTGAAGAAACGCCATAGTCCTCCTAACTCTGGCATGACAGGTCAGTCGGGAGCTGTGACCCCACTCCAAAACCTGAGGACGGACAGAACTGGGAACAAACAAGCGGTTAGGGGGTCCACCAGCTGGAGCAGGCTCCTGTTGTTGAGCATTGCGAACCACAGACACTATATCCCAGGTAACTGCACCCACTAAACAGTGAGGAGGCAAAATGGTGTTAGGGGCAGGAGTAGCATCAGGAGCTCTAAACTGTCTAGAGAGAGAATCAGGTTTAGCATTCTTAGAACCTGGACGGAAAGACAAAGTAAAATTGAATCGACTAAAGAAAAGAGTCCACCTGGCCTGGCGTGCGTTGAGTCGTTTTGCAGACTTCAAATATTCCAGGTTCCTATGGTCCGTCCACACAAGGAAAGGAACCTCGGAGCCCTCTAGCCAGTGACGCCACTCCTCAAGAGCGAGCTTGACCGCCAGAAGTTCTCGGTCCCCCACATCGTAGTTCCTCTCAGCCGGTGTTAATTTGTGGGAGAGAAAGGCACAAGGGTGCAACTTATTGTCCTTCTTGGATCTCTGGGATAGGACAGCACCAGCCCCTACCTCCGAGGCATCCACTTCAACAATGAACTGACACGACAGATCTGGCATGATCAGAATGGGAGCAGAGGTGAAACGTCTCTTGAGCAGCTGGAACGCCTTCTCCGCCACTTCCGACCAGCAAAACCTGACTGAGGAAGACGTCAGAGCAGTCAGAGGGGAGGCAATAGAACTGTAGTTACGGATAAATCTCCGGTAAAAATTGGCAAAACCCAGAAACTTCTGCAGGTCCTTGCGGGACTGGGGGGTAGGCCAATCAATAACTGCCTTGATTTTAGAGGAGTCCATCTCAATACCACCCTCAGAGATGACAAAGCCCAAAAAGGATGTAGAGCGTTGATGGAACTCACACTTCTCCGCCTTTACATACAGTTGGTTCTCTAGTAACCGCTGGAGGACTAACCGGACATGCTGAACATGTTCACGAAGAGACCTGGAGAAAATCAGGATATCGTCCAAATAAACAAAGACAAACTTGTTTACCATGTCTCTCAGCACATCATTGACAAGGGTCTGGAAGACAGCTGGCGCATTGGTAAGTCCAAAAGGCATTACGAGGTACTCATAGTGCCCTGTGGGTGTGTTAAATGCAGTCTTCCATTCATCTCCCTCCCGGATTCGCACCAAGTGATAGGCGTTACGAAGGTCCAATTTTGAAAACACCGTGGCACCCTGTAACAGTTCAAAGGCAGAGGACATCAAGGGAAGGGGATATCTGTTCTTAATCGTGACATCATTGAGGCCCCGGTAATCAATGCAAGGTCTAAGTGATCCGTCCTTCTTGCCAACGAAGAAGAACCCTGCCCCTGCTGGAGAGGAAGAGGGACGGATAATACCTGCTGCTAGGGAGTCCTCAATGTACTTGTTCATGGACAAATTCTCAGGGGGCGACAGAGAGTACAGACGACCTCGAGGGGGAGAAGTTCCAGGAAGCAGGTCTATAGAGCAATCATACGGCCGATGAGGTGGTAGAGAGGAAGCCTTGGATTTACTGAAAACGGGTTTCAGGTCTAGGTATTCCTCTGGAACCATAGACAGGTCCGGAAACTCCTCAGGTAACTCAGAAAGAACAGGTAAATGGTTAATGGCAGACCTCAGACACTGGGAATGACAGAATGAGCTCCAGCCCAAAATTGAATTATTCACCCAATTAATGTGTGGGTTATGTTTGACTAGCCAAGGGTGACCAAGGACTATGGGAATCTGTGGTGAATCAATAACATAAAATGCAATCTCTTCAGTGTGATTACCAGAGAGCATCAAACTCACCGGGGATGTGATATGGGCTACCTTGGCGAAACAGGTCCCATTTAGTGCTGAGGCAGTTAGTGGAGCTTTCAGGGTGGTTACTGGAACTTCCCATCTGGCAGCCAGTGATGCGTCAATGAAGCTCTCCTCAGCCCCAGAGTCAATGAGGACAGAGGTGGTGTGTTGATGGCCCCTCCACATCACAGTTGCTTGCAGGACAGTGCGGAAGGACAGGGAGACTCTTGAGGGGATTGCGCTCACCAGTACTCCCCGCCTTACTGGTGAGCATTGTCTTTTGCTGGACAGGTTGAAACAAAATGACCACGCTGACCACAGTACAGACAGGCGTGGGAATCCAACCTTCGCTGTCTCTCAACTAGCGAAAGTCTAGTCCGGTCTACCTGCATTGGCTCCGGAGCAGGTGGAGTGGATGACCTTGATCCCACCTCAAGGGACTGAAGAGGTAAACTATTCCCTCGACGAAGCTCGGTCCGCTGAGAGCTACTGGTTGTCCTCAACCGATGAAGCTGACCTAGCCGAGTGTCCACCCGGATAGCCACATCCACCAAGCCATCAAATGAGGAAGGTAAGTCACGAGGAATGAGTTCATCCTTAATTGCTTCAGAAAGTCCATTGAAGAATGTATCATAAAAGGCCTCTAGGTTCCAACCAGTAGAGGACGCCAGAGTGCGGAACTCAATTGCAAAGTCAGACACTGACCTGCGCCCTTGACGGAGGTTGAGGATTTCACGAGCAGCTTCCCTTCCCTGTTTTGAGCGATCGAAGACCTTCTTCATTTCATCAGTGAACTGAGTGAAATTATCCTGGATCTCCACCCTGTTGCTCCAGATAGCCGTTCCCCACTCACGAGCTCTTCCGGACAACTGGGTGATTATGTAGGCGATCTTTGAACGATCCGATGGAAAGGTCAAAGGCTGCAGTCCAAAAATCAGTTCACACTGAGCTAAGAAGGACTGACAGGATCCTGGATCTCCTGAGTAAGTCTCAGGTGGAGGCAGGCGTGGTTCTCGGGCTGGCGGAGCTGAAGGAGGTGGTAATGAAGAGGCTAACTGTAGCTGTTGTATCTTAGCAGCAAGATCGGTCATGCTTGCTGTAGCAGCCTCCAAAGTCCTGGAGAGGAACTCAAGCTGTGTCTGGTGTTTCCCCAGCATTGCTCCATGCCGATCAAGAATATTCTTCATCTCTGCTGGGTCCATGATCTGGTCAGATTGTAATGTCAGGACCCGTAAAAAGTTCGGACCCAAGTGCAGAGTTAGTTCGAAAGTTTATTTAACAGAAGAAAACAACTCCAACAAAAAACCTCCCGTCATACGGGGAAAACTGAACAAAGGCAGACCCTCGGTCACAAAACTAAAAAAAATGGCAAAAGGCTGACAAACCAGAAGCACAGTCCAAAGAGTAATCCAGAGGCAGTCCAAGGTCAGGTCCGAGAAGCAGTCCAAAAGGCACAGACAGGCAGATAATCAAAAACAGCAGGCAGAATCCGAAAGACAGGTCACAGGCAGAATTCAAACAGGCGGGTAGACAGAAACAGGTAGAGTCCAACAGAGGCTTGAAAGTGCTCAGACAAAATGCTGGGACAATCTGACAAACTAGGGCTGACACACACAGAATAAGTAGGCCTAGTCATTAAGACTAAATAAAGAGCAGGTGAGCAGACAATCAGAAAGGGACAAACAAGAAACAGGTGAGCACAAAATGGCCGACTAGGATGACAACAGGAAGTGAACCATGACAGGTGAGGGTGGGATCTTTACACAAAGAAAACAAAAGCACATGGTTGAAAATACCCAAAAATGTCCAGCAGGTGTCATGAGAGCAGGAATACTGACAGGGATAGCAGCACAAAGGGCTATTGGGATAGCAGAAGGGATAGCAGCACAAAGGGCTATTGGGATAGCAGAAGGGATAGCAGCACAAAGGGCTATTGGGATAGCAGAAGGGATAGCACCACAAAGGGCTATTTGTGCGTTTTATATTTATTGTGTGTTTTATATTTATTTCTGCAACCTTGTAGTTTGTTCCCGTTTTCTCTTTAACTTGTTTTTTTCAGTTTCAGCAGTGCGCAAATGACAGGCTTTTTCTCACAGGCTTCCTACCCATGGGGTTATCACTTTGCTCTGTCTCCCTGAAATGCAGTGTGCGGCGAATTCAAATACAGTTATCCACAGATAGCTTATTTAAACACAGATCACTGGAGAAAACACATCACACAACATCTCTGTCTTTTTTCATGCTTCTCTCTCTGTGCATTTTGTTGTGTGTGTTTCTTTGATTGTATATGTGTTTGTACGCCCGTGTGTGTATGTCTATATGTGTGTGTGTGTGTGTGTGTGTAGATAGAGGCTGCTGGTGTGTTCCTACTGCTATTGAATTAGCCTGAATGCCGATAGACAGACAACAAGGGGGGGTGTGACATGGCTGAATTAGTTATACACCAGTTACAGTATACACCACACCACCACATCCAGAGCTGCTAAAGTTGACTCTTAATGTTTATCGACGACTCTTAAGCTGCGGGCATGTTTCCTGAACCATCTCTTAAAGCAGCACTATGCGACTTGTTTTAATTAATATAGCACCTTCAAAGCCATTTTGATGGTAAACAAACTTGTAACAGGAAGCTAGTACAGCTGGCAGTGCCTCTGAGGCCGTGCTAATTAAAACTGAAGATGCACAGTCTGTAAGCTTCAATATGGTATATTAAGAGGGTGATTATAGACCCTTTCAACAATAAAAACAAAAACAAATGCTAGAACCATAGACTGTAAAAAATACTTGGCTTGAACGTTCTATTTGGTTCCCAATCTACTTCCTCTGATAACATATGGAATGTTAAAATGGAAGCCTTGTTGGGCCAACTATGATGCTGAGAATGGAACTCTCTTGAAAGGGTCTATAACGGGGTTTTCACTATTTAACAATGTAGCCTCATGGATAAGGTCATGTCGGGAAATATGCCACCGTGTGACACTGTAATGGGGGAAAACATGAAGCTGTATCAGCATATTAAGCACCAAATGTGATACTGTAATGTTAATTTTGTAACGTTCTGTGTAGCCTGTATGTATTTAGAACTACTGTAGGCCTACTGCCAACATCGAGCAATATGCTGTTTCACCTTGTAGTGGCGCTCGACCTTAATACAGCCCTCCGGAGCGTGTAGCTAAAAAGGTGTTTGAGCCATTGCAGAATGCGTGCAAGAGTATATAAGAAACGCCCAGATTTTGGGGTTGCTCCTCCCAAAACGAGTAACCCCCTCTATCACGTGTAGTACATGACAGATTTAAGCGAAGGGGAGAATTCGTGCAAAGTAAAATGTGCTTAGTTACGCGTTTTTTTGGACTTATGCACCCTTACGCACATGGGAGAATTCCCCTCAATGAGAACTGTTGAGGTCTATAAGGGAACTGTTGATGTTTCTAGGATAAGGAGAACTGCTGATGTCTCTAGGGAGAACTGTTGATATATGTACGGTAACTGTGGATCTTCGTAGAGGGGAACTGTTGATTTCTTTCTAATTTTCCCTTCCTACCCAAAACATCTGGGGGGCCGTATGAAACCTGCTGGCGGGCCTGATCTGATATGTTTGACACCCCTGTACAAACCTGTGCACATCGTCTCTCAGTATGTCAGTATATATAATCAGTGTATACAGTATATGTTTTGCTAAACACGTGCTCTGACACACATAAACACCTCAGGGCTGCCAACTCTCACTCACTGACCGTGAGACTCACTCATTTGATTGGCTTCACTCGCTCTCACGCCAATCCAAGGCGTGAGGGTTGGCAGCCCTGACATATTAACACGCAGACACACACATTTCTCTTTCTAGGTCACATGACTCAGGCACACAGACCTCTGTCTGCCCCTATATTACATTGACCTCTCTGTGACCCCTTGGTGACCTTTGGCTTTCCCTCAGCCTGTCAGCTGTGCTAAGCAGGGTGCAGGTGCAGTGCAGAGCCTTCTGGCTGTGGGTCTGGTTCACTACACAAACCGCTCAGACTTCTCTCTCTCTTTATCACTCTCTCTCTTTATCACTCTCTCTCTCTCTTTATCACTCTCTCTCTGTCTCTCTCTTAATCTCTCTCTCTTTATCATTCTCTCTCTAACACACAACAGTAAGCATGCTCACATTTACCACACACACATAAACACACATGCATGCAAATCTAAAAACAGATATTTCCATTTTAATTAATTGTCTCAAATCAAGCTGTTTTCCATTTTTTTCGCATTAGTCAAACTGCAAATGGGTTGTTTTGATAAGTGAAAATAATTTTGTTGAGCATAAAATGTATTCAGCAGGCAAAATAGAGGCCATGCCCAAAGCTTCTTAACAGTCCCCATTTCCTTTCCTCCTTTTGCTTTCTGCAATAAGGACCCCTCCTTCACACCTGATGATGATGACCTCAGAAAATAACACTTTTTCTTTTCATTGAACATATTTTTAAATCATGATTTGATTTTATAAGGCACATTATACTACACTAAGGTCACGTTGATGAGAAATCTGTATTGGTGGTTTATGACTGTATAGGTGGTTTATGACTTTTGGTTTAAACTAAGACCTACTGTATAAGGATGTAAACCATGTCGTATTGGCATCGTGACTCCAGTTAGCCAGAGGTTAAAATACTTATTTTCTTCTCTCTCTCTGTGTGTGTGTGTTGTCTGCGCCTCTGTGTATGAAAACCTCTCTATGTTTGATTTCAAAGTCCATTCCAGTTCAGTGCCCCTTAGTGGTTTTCTCTCATTGCCTTGCATTCTCCCCATCTCTCTCTCTTTCTCTCCCTCCTGTCTTTCTCTTTATCCCTCTTTCTCTGGCTAACCCCAGCCCCCATCCCTCCTCTCCCTGGCAAGCACACACATGTACACACACACACACACATTTGTGACTTAGCTGGTGGCAACAGTAGCCCCAGGCCTGCCCGTCATTCCACTAATGATGCTTGAATGCAGAGAGCGAGGGAGACAGAAAGAGAGAGGGGAGGGAGGTAGAGAGTGAGAGAGAGAGAAGAAGAAGGAGAAAAAAACATCTACAACTCCATTGACCAAAGGCAGAGAGGCAGGCACTCTCAGTGTGTGTGTGCGCGTGTGCACTTTCAGACAAGAGCTTAGCTGACCTTTGTGCATTACAACAGCGCTGCACATAATTTGTTCAATTATCTAAAATATCTGAAGCACACGGCGTCACTATGCCCTGCAGCCAGCTCCGCTTCACAGGAGGCTGATGTGCCCTGGCAAGGTTTTGTGTGTGTGTTATTGTTTGTGTGTGTGTATGTGTGAGTTAATGTTTGTGTGTGTGTATGTGTGAGTTAATGCATGTGTGTGTTATTGTTTGTGTGTGTGTATGTGTGAGCTAATGTTTGTATGTGTGTGTGCCTGCATTTGTGGGTATAAATGGGGTACAATGTAGGACTTTAGCCTTTTAATATATTTGCTGCATTGGATCAGTCTTTCTAGAACAGGCAAGAGCTCT
The DNA here is from genome assembly GCF_046254945.1 of Alosa pseudoharengus. Classification (NCBI taxonomy): domain Eukaryota; kingdom Metazoa; phylum Chordata; class Actinopteri; order Clupeiformes; family Clupeidae; genus Alosa; species Alosa pseudoharengus. The sequence continues at coordinate 5,411,426 of NW_027468685.1, forward strand.
ATGTTGTAGCCTATCCCCAGAATATCAGCAGCAAACTCAGTCTCTGTCTCGCAAAACTGATGTCTCCAAATAAAACGCACATCGGCCTGTTGCCTATTCTGCCAGCTTGTGCCAATATATCGTCCAAAATGCTTGATTGCATTGCATTCTCCACATTTTTAGCTACATTTTCATTTTTGTTCAGTGATTCTTTTGTAAATGGCTTTACAATAGCGTGGGGCCCTTGTCAGCAACCTTCGGCTTGCCTCTTGCCACTATTCACTCCTTCGTCTTCCGATGTCATTTCTGAGTCATCTACGAGATGTTTACACACACTCACACATTCACCTCCGTAAATAGAACCAACTTGACGTTGACTTCAACCTGTGCTATATCCTAGATGAGACTGCCTGGGTTATTTTGTTTCGATATTATATATAAAACACATAGTAATTGTAGCCTACCATTCAGGGAATAGGTATTTAAAAGAGAGACAGAGAGTGATATGACTCAGAAATGACATCGGGCGATGGCAGTGCGAGATGTTCAGAACGTATAAGCTAAAACTTCTACAAGCTCAATAACATCCACAGCGGAAAAAAGAAGGTAAGAAAAATAGTCGGAAAACTTAGATGTGTAAGGCATGCAAGCAAGTTTGGCGGTTGTTACAAAAAATGTGAACATGCACGTTGCAGTTGTGCGGTGGACTTTCAGAATGAATGGAGTCGGCGTTTCTTTAATATCGAGGCGCCATAGTTTGTCCGATTGGCCTGCTGGTATAAAATGAATTGCGCTGTCTGTCTGAAAAAGACGCGCTCTCTTCCCATGCAGTCAAAATGAATGGGAGTCTTCAGAACAGGCTTGTCATAGTGTCACCCTGACATGACAGTGCGTAAAGTAGCCTATAATGTGAATGACTTGTTATTTTATCAAGGATTTCTTTCTTTTTGTAAATAGGCATTAATTAGTAGGCCAGCAGCATGTTGAAATTATGTGCCAAATTGCGCTTTTTATTACAATGATAAAATTGTAAAAGGACGTGACCGAAGCTGAGGCAAGCCAGGCAATAGGCCTATAGGCCCAACGGTAATTGTAAAGCAATTTACAAAAAAATGACGAAGCAAAGACTGAGGCAAACACAGGATCTTAAATACACAGAACACTAATAAGGAAACACATACCATTGGTCACAAACAAGTAGACACAGGTGAACATGGAACAAGATAATCAAATAACACAGATGACAGGGCAAGGCAACAAGGCGCAGGTGAACAATAGACAAGAAATAGGCTAAATGATTAGGTAACTTAACACGACTCAGGTGAGGGGCGGAGACACAGGCACAGGGAACAGACACATGGCAAAACAAGCAAAGGAGCACAGGACACAGGAAGTAACAAAGACAACAGGAAGTAAACAAGAGAACACATCAAACTACGAACTACAAACTAGAGTCCCCAAAACACAAAAAACAAACTCCAGTATCCCCCCCTTTAAGGGACGGCTCCCAGACAGGGGCAGCCGTGGGCCTACTGGTTAGCACTTCGGACCTGTAACAGGAGGGTTGCCGGTTCGAACCCCGACCAGTAGGCACGGCTGAAGTGCCCTTGAGCAAGGCACCTAACCCCTCACTGCTCCCCGAGTGCCGCTTTTGATGCAGGCAGCTCACTGCGCCGGGATTAGTGTGTGCTTCACCTCACTGTGTGCTGTGTGTGTTTCACTAATTCACGGATTGGGATAAATGCAGAGACCAAATTTCCCTCACGGGATCAAAAGAGTATATATACTTATATATACTTAGACGTCCTAAACAAAAACTAAGTCCAAACAGGGTGGGTGGAGGGGTTCCAGAGGCGGGGGTCCTCTGGCCAGGCAGCTTAGGTGGACGGCCATGCCGCAGGGCAGACCGTTGGGGCATCTTGGGAGCTGGGACATCAGGGCCGAGCTTCGAAGGCGCGAGAGAGCGCGAAAACTCAGGCCTGAAACTCGGAGGCACTAGAAAGCGCGGGGACTCAGAACTGGGCCTGGAACTCAGAGGTGCTAGAGAGCGCAGAGCTAGCACAGAAGGGCGATGAGGAACTGGGACCGGAGCTGGACAAGGAGCCGGGACTGGGGACCACTCGTCCTCTATCGAAAACTCGTCCTCTGTCAACCAATCGTCCTCCTCCCAGGGATAATGCGAATCAAAATCTAAATACATGTCTGCAAAAGTGCTCAAAGCAAAGCAAGCAAGCACACAAACTCAAAATCAGTACAAAACACAATCAAAATAGGGAAGGGAAGGGTTAAAATGATAAAAAAAAGAAAGGGTTAGGAAAATAATAAATCTCAACCACAGTAGGGATACATCTTAACATAGATAAAGAACTAACTGTAGAGGTTGCAGTGTGACATATGTCCTAAGTATCTAGACTAGCCTAAGAAAAGGGGAAGGGGAGTCAACATTAGCTGAAAATGTTAACTTGTGACTGGAGAGAAATAACAGGCATGTTGGGAAAATGCCTTTATTGAATTACAGAAACCCGGAAAGAAAAGGGGGAGTTTTGAAGGGATGGACTATGTGGTTATTGCTCAATTAAACCCAGTGAGCAGTTTTTTGATCCAAAATTCTCTCTGATCTTTTCCTTTGTGATGGTGACCCTATGGAAGCAAGTGCAAATCTCTGGCCCATGGCAGTTCCGTGGACCTGTAGATAGAGTTTATTGTCGAAGACAAAGTCATTATGAGGGTAACACTTTACAATAAGGGTACACAATTAAGCATTAGTTAAAAGTGCCATGCACACATGCTATATATTGTTTTTTTTCAGCAGAGTCTATCTGCCACAATTTAATGTATTAATACTTGCATTGACTTAATATCACACATATGTAAATTTCTCAGCCCCGAACTCCCCCTCCACCATGGTTCTTATATTGCCAGATTCAGGATAGTCTTCCCTACACACACATGAAAGGCAAGTCAAGCTGCCAGCTTGCAGTGGTGAGATATATGTCAAAATATAAGAATTTTCATAATACACTTTTTGAATAACATTGCATTGCCAATGAAATAAGTGAGGTAATTTACCTAAAGTAACATTGACATAATCTCTAGCTCATCATGAGTTCAGTATGTACACATTAGGAATTCATCATTATAATAAAGGAAAACACACTGATAACACACAACTTTTGTGAGCCGTGCATCACAAATGCTACTACTTTCTTCTGTGAGTTTTAAAATGCTCCGAAGCGCTGCATCTTGGTTCAGACAAAGTTCTACCTGTGGTTTAATTTGCAGAGGACGAAAAGAAAGCACCCGTTTGATAAATGAGCCAGTAGTGGTGAAATAACATTTGATAAATAATCTGTAGCCAACTGCAAAAAACATTGGGTACTAGTGACAAGAATCAGCCAACCAATCAGTCTCAAACCGAACTACATGGCCAGTTGAATGTTAATTCTCTAAAAGGCAAGCAGTTCAAGAGTGTGCTAAGAAATCATTCTGTACTGTTCAATTGGCTATTCTCATTTCTCTAGAGCAGTGTTTCTCAAAGTTTGGTCCGGGGACCACTGGTGGTCCACAAGCTATTCCAAGTGGTCCACGAGCAGACGTGGTAAAATATAATATAGATGAGTTGTTTGCAATATTGAACCAACTTGTATCTTGAGCTAGATCTCCTGTGCTTCTGATGTGGGCATGAGAATATCCGTGCATCAGTCTTACAGATAACCAAATAAGTGCTGTTGATTTGTTTGGAGTGAATAAAATAAGTAAACGTTGATTTCAGTTGTAAGTTTCAGTTGTTCAATTGATTTGTAATACTGTTTAGAGTATGAAGTGTATAAAGTAAATCTTAATGAGAAACACACACAAGAAGTCTGTGAATCACATTATCATACATGTGGCCACACAAGAATGATGATGGTAGGGGTCTGCAGAGGGTGTTGAGGCTTGTCACATTTACGTTTTTTTTAATCCCCCCATACTGTACATCAGACATAAGCAACTGGCGGGCCGCATCACAGGTTTTACCGCATCTGAACCAAATCCCTATTGTAATGATACAATGTACCGACAGAGGGCACCTCCTATGCAAAACACTTAGTGGCCTTAGTCGGACCTGCTTCACTACAGTCAACGATGAAGAGAGAGAACCATGAGCGGTAAAAAAAGTAAAATGAACCAAGAGAGTCATACTTTTCAGGCGGGATGGGGAAACGGATTATCTGTGTACGGAATTCAAAGGCAGATCTATGTGTTTAGTGTGCTTGGAAACAAAGTCAGCTTTCAACTTAAAGATTTCAACTTAAGTCGCCACTACAACACCACTACAACATTAAAATGTAGGGTCTGGGCACTCACCGTTCGCAGTACTCAGTCCGAGGGGCGGGATAATCGGTTGTCTTTCAAATTCCCTCTGCACGCAATAGGACAGCGCTAGTCCCATGCGTTTCCCACCAGCGGAGCTAGTTGGCTAGTTCAAACTTTTGCCAACTTAATAAAAGCTTAAATCGGTTGTCTTTCAAATTCCCTCTGCACGCAATAGGACAGCGCTAGTCCCATGCGTTTCCCACCAGCGGAGCTAGTTGGCTAGTTCAAACTTTTGCCAACTTAATAAAAGCTTAACTCGCCAATACAGTAGCAACATTATGTTATTTGTTTTCAAGTAGCATGGAATTCAATCCAAACCGTTGCAACTCTGCCATCAATCATTATGTTAAGCCCGCCTAACGACTCTATACACGATTTGATTGGCCTGATGATTGCTAGACTAGCCCTGGCAGCAAACGCTAGGGTGCGTCTAGATTTCTAGGCTAGTGAGCCGTAGGCTAGAGTGGATTTATTTTGTTTATTCTTTTTTCATTATTGTTATTTGTGTTTTTTTCTCTCTCTTTACTTTAAGTCCAGTGTCTCCCCTTCCTCATCCTAGCTAAAAGCCTCAGTGTTTAGTAGGCCCATTAGCAACTTAGCTTTGGGTAGCCGGTCTCTAGTGTTCCCACTCCAGTAGCCCAATAGCAACGGCAGTGTGTGTAGGATGAACTCTTAATTGCTGTGTCACATTTGTGTGTGTGTAGGATGAACTCTTAATTCCTATTCCACATATCACCTGAGTGTATTTTCCCAGCACCTAAACGTGTGTTATTCAGCGTGCGCCAGACCACGTGTTTTAGAAAGACCTGGCCTAATCTTAGTCTTCCTATTGGCCCACGCTGCCGTCAACCCCACAGTAAACCCAAAATTCTGCATTACGACCATGTGACATTAATGTGTCTAAGAAGATTCTTTAAACTAAAAGCAACAAAAATGATACAGATCATGCAGCGCCACACCGACATGTCTTCTAGCGAGGTGGATCAGTGATTTTGGCAGTAAGTTTTCATTGCTGGCTCTCCTTCTTCCTGTTTAGCCTTCCTCCTGATTGGTTAACCATCAATGCAATTGTGCGAAAAACATGTGACCACTTTAACTGCTAATGACAACAAATTGAAACAATCATGTGGGCAGATGTTAATACTTATAAAAATACTACCTTTTCTTTGGGGAGATGTGGACAATGAGTATGTGAATTTTATTAGTAAATTGATTGAAACAGTACAGATAGTACTTGCTCCAATAATTTCTTTACAAACAATATCACAGCTCAAAATTATGATCGAAGAACATTTGAATCAATTCAAACACCTTTTTCCTGAGAGTAATGTAATACCTAAGCAGCATTACATGTTGCATCTACCAAGTCAAATCAAATCCCTTGGTCCTTTGATAAGATGCATGTGCATGCGATTTGAAGCAAAGCACAGTTATTTTAAGCAGTGGGCTTCAAAATTGAATTTTAAAAATGTTTGTAAGTCGCTAGCTAAACATAATCAATTCCTTGAGTGTTGTTAAAATGAAATTGGCTGTGAGCATCCTATTTTTGCAAATGAGAGAGAATTGGGGCCTATCTCAGAGGTTGCAAATCTACAGTATATTCAGGCTAAATTTAGAGACTTTTTGGGCATAGAGATTTCAGAGAATGTTGTATCAGTTAAATCAGTGTTTCCCAAACTTTTTTTCTGGCGACCCACTTTTTAAAAATGACAGACCATCGCGACCCATTTCACTTCAAATCTACCCTGCAACCACCAATATTGTTTTAGGCCACAGGTTCTTCAACTTTTCTATGCCTTCCCCAACCATACATTGCTATAGGATCCCTGCTTTGAACACGGTTGTGTTGCATTTTGAGCACCATCAGCGTGAAAAGTTGGAAATGACTACTGAAAAGATACGTTTTAATGCGCATCCGAGAGTATGGGAAATTCTCGCATGTTGCGCAGTCGTCATTCGTCAGCATAGTAAGCTGTTCCTGTATTTCTAAAAAATAATGTTGTAGGCTACGTTGCGTTGCAGACAAATGGGTCCATAACACTGTGGACGTCAATTCCAATGTAAACAGCAAATAACTCAAGTCGTTATATTGTATTGTTGTATTATATTATATTGTATAGTCGTTATATCAGAACAAGAGGCGTTTGCGCAATAGCCATTAGAATGCGCCTTTACTTTGGAGTTAGCGAGGTAGAAAACAAGAGGAATAGTGTTTAAAATGCCCATTTAAATTGTAGACTATAATGCACTGTTGTGCTAGCCTGGGTGCCATTCCGAACTTAGTCCCGCCCACTACGTTTGAGGTCGGGAAGTTCGGTCTGGCATTGATCAATAGTGGCGCGAGTATGCTCGCCCAAATACTGGCGGGCCAATCAAATTGTCAGGGCGGGCTTTATACGATGATGGACAGATGCTCAACAGTAACGTAATCCACCACGTCACCAAAGAGCGCTTGGGTTGAATTCGTTTACAACAACGATGGCTGCCGCTGGAGAATTGAGATGTGTAGATTCTGCTATCAGGTCTGTTCTAGAAGATATCGACAGCGAATTAATTTTAAAAGAGGAACAGAGTAACGGGATCAAGGCATTTGTTGATAAGAAAGATGTTTTTTGCCGAAGCAACTGAAATGGGCATCACGGCGATGCAACTCGGCGTGCACGACGAGGTGGATATAGCCAGCGGTCGTTGCCAGATCCTTTTTTGAAGCCCGGAATCCTGGCTGCTGAACAACAAGTGGAGGGACATGCTAGGCTCCGATGTTTTTCAAGCCAACGTAATGGGTATCGTCATGGACGAAGTTCATCTAACTTACAAATGGTAAGAGAGTCTAACTGTCTGACTTAGTAAATAACTCCCAATGTCGTGATATGAATCCCATGTTGTAAACATAGTAGCCTAGGTATCGTTGTACGTTCGCTAACTCAGACTTGGTACAATCATAACGTTAGTGTGATTGTAGCGAACTAGCTGTTAAAACATTCTAATGTAGGTTACTGTTTTATTTCTATCAGTGGTCAGGCTGCAAAAGGGCATTTGGGTGTTGGTTTATGTACTCAAGCACCATACCCATATTGGTAGGCTAGTCACTGTACCCCTTATAAGTGATGTATTCTTTTTAGATGTCAGTACAGTCATTAAAAAGTACTAAATGATACTACTCATAATTTCTTATTTTTACTGTTACTTATTGGTTGCTTTTTTACTGCTATATATTCCAGGTACACCTGTGCTGACATTGACCGCTTCTGCTGATCGGGAATCCAGAGCCAGGGTTATGAAACAGCTTCAGATGGACAATCCAATAAATTTGGCCCTGAGCCCAAACAGAACAAACATCAGAGTGGGTCTGATTAAAGTACCTGGCCATACACTGGAGTGCCTACACTGGATTGTGAGGGATGTTAGTACAAAGCTTGACCCAGCAGTTAAGACGGTACTTTAATGGAGTCACTAGTTGTCTGCGGAAAGCTTTGTACTGCCATTTTGAGGAACACACCACATCTGTTGATCTAGGACATCTGTGCTGCACTCACTGCCATTCTGTTTGTTCTTGTGAACCTGAAGGTTGTGGGGAGCTAATCCCCAAATATGAACACTTTCAAGGGGAGGTTTCATCACACCACAAACACAGAATAGTCACACCTAAGGGCACACTTTTGATCAGGGAACTGTTACAAACTTACAGGAGTAGTTTACTTCAGGACCATAAAAACATACCACTTTACACAGTCGACACAGCCTGCACTGGTTTTGGAGATGAACTCATTGATCAGTTTTAGAACAGTGCACACAGATATTTGACCTGGACTTCATTATCCATAATCTCCCTACATACAAGCTGGAACATGCAAAAGAGATACTATGAATTATGCATGAGGTTTTTGATGACATCGAACAGAGTCAAACTAATTTGTTTGATGACTGTGTTGTTCAGGATGACCGTGTTCAGGTTGACATGGATTACACTGGTTACTTTGATGACGAGGATGAGGATGATAAGATACAATCATCCCCAAGTAACTTGGAATCAGGCTTGTCAATGTTGAAGATCTCAGGCTAGCTTCAAATTCAGGCTCAAATTTGTAGCTTCAGGGTCCTGTTGTTGTGCAAATGCCTTTTTTTTTTACCTCTGTTACATTAATATTTTTGAATAAAATTAAAATGGTTTATACTTCTCTACTAGAGGGTGACACGGGAAGCAATTTTCACTCCCGTCCCATCCCGAGCCCGCACAAATACTCCCGTCATATCCCGATCACGTGACAGCCCCCCCAAAAAAATTCTGTCCCGCAAAATCCCGAGAGAAAGACTCCCGAATCCCGTCCCCCTCCCTATGTTGATGTCTAAAGTTATCCGACTGTTAGGCTACAGTAGCGTGCGGTGACCATACATTTTGGTAGGGCAGAAAGCCTTGTCTAACTTTTCTTTAATAGCCGATCATTTTGGGCTATATTAAAATGACATATTTTACAGTACTTTGCTGTAGGCTATGCTTAAATCATTTCATAGTTAGATCTCATCCCATCAGTTAAGTTTGCACCGTTCTCATCACGTTAAACCAGCGAAGCATAGCAACGTTGCTATGAGTAAACAAAACAATTTTTTGTGTTCCGCCAGGGTTATGCGATAAATATATTGAGGAATGCGATCGTCAAGGTGTCATGCCCCAACATTGCATGACACATTAAACTCAACGAGAATCGCTTTCCTGGACAGCTCGTGCAATTGAATAGAGTTGTCCTTTGCTGATACTTTCGCCTGTAACTGTTTCTTTGCATCCATTTTGCCTTAGGGCCTATCGCTGAAGCTGATTGATTGTGAACAGGGCAGCTGCTTGTCTTGCTCTGATAGGCTACCAATCAACAACAAACGTATTGTGGGTTGTAATTGGTTATCTTTTCTAAAACGAAATGCCTCACGTCTTTGGGCGCACTCACTGCATTGCAGCGTCATTTTTTAAGTTAATAATCTCTGGCTTCCCGCCAGCTCCCGTTTATTATTTCCTGTCCCGTCCCAATCACGTTACCAACAGTGAAATTTACTCCCGTACTGCGGGAAACCCGCGGGAATACCGTGACCCGCGGGAGTCCCGAAAAATTGTCACCCTCTATTCTCTACTGGTTGGGGATGTTTCTGCATTTAAAGACAAACAATAAGACATGTCAATAAAGATTTTAAATATATACACATAATAGGTAATGTTTGAAGATATACGCTGAACTTTGAACATACAACCAATAAGAAAACACAAAAATGTTTTCAAGAATGTGGATACTACTAAACTATTATATGAAAACAATTATTTACATTGTCATTTACGAAAACAATATTTACAAATTACCATCACCATTTACATTTCACATTTACTTAATTATTTAAATAGGCACATTTTGCCAGTCCATTATTTTCTCCTGGTAATTCAGCTTTGCCAATAAGTTTCTCTTGAAATTCGGGAATGCATGAGACTGCCTGCCTGGGTGATTTTTGTTGGGAAAGTTGTGTCTCCCTGAAAACGTTTACCAGTGTTAAAACGTCCTGTTCTCGGGCCACATGATGAATGCCAGCCGGCCTTGTCAGCTCCAGCTCTGTGTCCGTTTTGTCCATTAGCTCTTTGACGATGCCAATGGACCTACTGATTCTGGCTGCTGACATTTCTGACATGTTTGGTCCCAATCCTCTCATAAATGATTTGAGAAAATTGTTTAGGTGTTCCAGGTGGAGGTCAAGTGGATGGAAAATGGGTGACAACCTGAAATATAAGTGAACACATCAGTGTGAAGAATTACAGTATAGCCTATTAAGTATAACGTGCATTGACAATACATTGGAAAATACAGACTGTTAAATATGGTGACACCAGATGCAATTGCTGAGCAGGTCAGAGAAACACTGCCCACCCCCCACAGAGGTGCAGAGCACAGAAGTGGGGGTTGGATAACATGCTAGTCCATTACAAAATGAAGTTTCTACATATTGACAAAGGCCAACTTACACATCAGGTACAAGTTTATCCTGGTAACATTTGCTCACACTACACTGAAATTCGGGCTGGCTTCCAGAATACTAGGCATGTCAAAATATGACTAGATGATTTAATCATAGATAGATTTCACGGAAATGAGGAGTGTGGGAATGCACAGTGTTTATCACATTGGACAATAATCACGACTCACTATTAACTCATGTGAAACGTGGCAATCGAGGTTATTCTCATAGTCATATCATAAGAAGTAGAAATGTATTAACAAGCTTACCTCTGTAATGCTTCTTCGCGTTTTTGTACCGGTTGGAGTTGACGGATTGGGGCAGAACTTCTTCAGAGTCCGGGGCGTCTCTGATGCCTCAGATGAACACGGTTCTTCAGGCTGGTTTCCTTCGTCTTCTGTCCATTTTTTAAACACGGGCATGTCGCGTTCCAACCGTGTTATAAAGTTCTGACAGGACCGACAAATGCGATGCGATTTGTTTGCAGTGTTGTGGAGTTGTAATCCTAAACGGATAACTTGATCGTATATGCATTCACCTTTACTGTTTCTCTCAAAAATGAGGTTCGTGTGTTGAAGAACTCCGTGTATCCTTACATTATTTTTACAACACCTGCGAAAATCGCTCACATTTTCTTCTTCTAGCGTGCAGTTGAGTTCTGTTGACATCAACTATGCGTCGCTTAACATACGTCACACACTCCGTTGCTCTGATTGGTTGTAGGTCTATCCAATTGAGTGCAGAGGCATTTTTTTCCCTGGTTCGTTTGAAACACGCCCCATAATCACAGCTCTATGGAGCAGTATCAGACTCAAATTCTGACTAGAATTGAGTATGACTACGTCAGGCTACTGTTGTGCATTTTAAATCAGAAATAAGAATGTGAGGAGGTTGCTATTAACTTTAAAGATTGCATCTGCAATCGAAACTGTATGCAAATTGGATGGCCTTATGTCCGGTCTATGGATGTCTGCTTTAGTTGACAGCACGGTCACTAGATTTTAATCGGTAAAGTTGAGGAGCTGGTATCTATTAATGTTCGTGCAAATAGGCGGATTCATGTCCCTTGCAGTTTGCAACTGCGAGGTACAGGTCATGGCAGGCGCCCCACAGAACGGTTTCATTTTGAGAGGTAGATATCCATGCTGGCACCCCCTCTGCGATGCGTTTGTCCCCCAGTTTCATGAGCTTTTATGACAAAACCGTGACTGTGATAGTTAACAATCTACATCCTAATAGAAAACTGTTAGCTTTCCTGGTATCAAATGACACATGGTATCAGTTAGGCCTATAACACAACATAAATTGTGCTGGCGACCCAAATAAAATCTCCTGCGACCCACACTTTGGGAAACACTGAGTTAAATGGCTCATCCTTAATGGAAATAAATACATAAGTGGGAAGTCTTTGATTATCACTCACATGGATAATCATTTGCCTGTGTTTGGATTGGTGAAAGGCCTTTTTATGGTAAATTCCTCTTTTTGTGCTTTTGAAACTATACCATATGAAACTTTAACTTTGACAAAGATGTGTGTGCCTATAAAGTGGCATTTCCTGCTCTTGCCCAAGCAACAGAACTGGTGCATGAGCTCATTGATCATACCTCATATTTCTCTGTTTCTTTAAAAGGAGGGTGTTTGTCCCAATAAAATATAATCTAAGTGACATAATTGCTGACAGAAATGGTCCTAGCACATGATTTCATTATATCTATCATTATGTAATAATTGTTACTTGGTAGTCAGATTCCTTTACATAAACCGGCCGATGAGTGGAAATCCATCCCTTTGGGGTTGTGGTTCTTACTTTTAAAGAAAAGAAAATCAGTTCATTACTTGCCAAGTGGCAACAAAATATGTAGTGTGAGTGTAACTCGGTTACCCTGTTAGCCTACTTATGTAGTCAAATTTTGTTTCAATGCGGATTAATTTGTGTGAACCTGTTGGGGATCAATCCCTTTGTTGTGGCTATTACTTTTGAATAAAAGTTTTATTTTTCTGAAAAGAAAATGCTGTCACTCTTATATCAAGAAAGTCTTTATTATTGGATCTAGAAAGAGTTAGATTATTATTATTATTATTATTTTTTGCTAGAACACAAAGTCTGTCAGTAATTTGTTTTCATCTCCGGTGCGTTGCCAAATGGTAGCCAACTCGTTTGCTAGACAGCCGGGTGGAAAAGCTACTTTTGCTGCAAGTCGTGGATAACGGATACAACTAATCATCCCCAGTACTATTCAAAGTAGGCTAGCTACTTATCTCTGCAAATAAGCTTTAGTATTAAATGTAAGTTAAGGTAAATCATGAGGGAAACAATTAAAGGAGAAGCATGATCTATCAATTAAATATTCATGACATGTGTTGTCCATTGCATTATATTGTCCGTATGTTATCAACAGCTTTCTCTGCAATGGGTTTCAACACTCCAATTGCAGTGAACTCTCCCATGCAGTAGAGTAGGGCCAGTCAAATTTGACATACTAAATCATGTTTGCTTGCCTGTTCCTTCTAGGTAGGGGTCTGTAGTGCATCTAGTAGGCCACTGTAGTGCCCTAAATGATTTATGTACATGTCCCACCCTACCCTATGCCATAGATAGCAGTTTTTGTAATGCATTTTTATTGTATCAAATGCAATGGTTTTCATGGAAAGTAGACATGGTGCTCTAATAGGGAGTGGATCGCAAAATAATGTTAAAGGGAGAGTTTGGTGTAAATTAATCCATAGCCCTGTTGGTCAAGGTCACCTTTTGCTCTCCACAGTCAAATATGAATAACCATCAGTCAGGTCAATCTAATGGATCGTCATTATGGCATTTAATGAGTAATGGTTTGACGTGAAGCTGATTATACTGTATTTCCTCTTCCTGTAATTTTGAAGCTGCTGATGTTGATGAAGGGGTTTTAAAAACCCTCTCTAGGGATGATCTTTTGGATCTTTTTCCTGGACCACAGAACTTTATGCGAAGAAAGAAGTTGTGGGATCGCATTCATCCAAAGGTAAATGTCCACATACATGGCTAGAGAGAATCTGGCTGTTCATGGTCTGTAGGAGAATTGGCAAAACTAATAGAGCACAGTTATTACTGGCAAAGTGACCCTATCACCCACTTAAAGTTTTCTATTGATTACAGTGAAGAGGGATGGCTGATGTCTACCAATGACACTCCCTCAGAGCCAGCTGATGCACATACAGCTTGATAAAATTCCTTATTAGGGTGTTCCTGTAATGCATTTTTTAAACATTTTGTCAAATTTAACCGGCTCCCATTTTTAATCTGGTTATGGTCTTGTATGGGGAAACTGAGAATCCCAATTAATAAAAAAACATCTTTGCATATGTAACCGACTTTAACCAGTCAGTTACATGATTAATAACTAAAAAGTCTTTCTATGGCTAGAAGTGATATAGAGGAGGCGAAGAGTTGATTTGTCAGCATTTATTCCTGGTCTGGAAGACAACAGACAGGGCAATCAATGACGACATGCAGACAAAAGAGTTCTGGCATCCCCTTTCCAGACTTCCAAAACGTGAGAAACAAATAGAAATACATATACTGTAAGCTACATAATGTAAGCTATATACTGTTCAGTACATTTTGTTCCAAATGATCCAGTGTGAAATAAACAGCCTACAATAGTAGGGGAGAGCCGGGACGATTGAAACACGGGACGAATGAAACAATCCAGTTTTCTCCGAGTGTAATGATGATAGACAGACGTCCTTTGGTCAAAACATAGAGCATGTTAACCTCCTTCTATCAGCCAAATATCTTCCTGCTATGTCATTTTATCACGGAGTTACAGGCGATAAACGAGTTTTAATGCGCAAAAGTAAACTTCATTAGCGGTTAAATTTTTTCGATTATTAATCAGTGTTTTTCATTTAAAGTTTCGACTTAATGCTTATTCAGTACACCATTTAGTGTTCTCCACAATCCCAGACTTTCATATCGCATGTTTGTTTACATGGAAAGCAAAACAAGCTATAGTGTCATATGTCTGTGTCGGGACGATTGAAACAAGTGTTTCAATCGTCCCGAACAGGCTGTACCTCCATGTATTTTAATTAAATGCACAAATATCTGTGTTTAAACAATCATCTATGGAGGTGAGACATAGAAAAACAGTTTTAGGAAGATGAAAATACATTTGGGCCCACCAGGTAGGGGGTTGAGTTTTCCCATGTTATCCTATGGAGACTGACGGCCGATGGGTCGTTAAGCCTACTTATTTGGATGTGCAGTGGCCTAACCCACGTAAAAACCTAGTGAAACGACATTTTCAACAATATAAACATGATATAAATGGGAAAGCTTACCATTCTAGCTATAAACATGGCAGAATCATCCACAGGACATGATATTTCAAAAACCGCTTCATACACGCTTCACGATGATGGCAATGAATTGTAAACAGACATGCACGAAGACGTATAGCCCTGCAACAATCTATCTAAAATAACACATTTTGGGAGTACTATTCATGATATGTAGTAACATTTTGAAGTTGTGGGACGTTTATATGGCTTAAACTGTATGTTTCATTCGTCCCCTTATGTTGTTTCAACTGTCCCGACCAGGAGGGACGAATGAAACAAAACGCACGTCCCACTTTTGCTGTAATAATTCCTGAACGGTTTTGTTCAAAGCTGAAAATGCATTTGTATTTGACAGAGGACAGATGTAGCTTACTAGTGACCAAATATTAGCTTTCAGTGTGGTACGATCGCTTTGTAAATTACGTTTAATTTAAAAGTGTTTCAACTGTCCCGGTGTTGTGCCCCTTCTGGTTTTTCCACCTACTGGTTTCCGAGCTGTTTCCGAGCCTGTCCAGATGTCATGTATACCTATCAACAGCAACTGACGGCTACCCACGTCGACAGATTCGCTACATATTCATAAACATTTTACTGGCCTTTGCATGTCGCACCTCAATAAAAACTGCACTGAACTGAACTGAATACCTGAGAACTACATTACTATAACATTTTCCAGCGGGGAAAATGCTTTTTTAAAGTAACCTAATTTCGATGATCTGTGTCGCGCTGGATTCGAACCCTCCTCAGCAAAAGTATCACCAGGCAAGACCGCCTCGCTCTCCACTACACTATCAACATCTACTTAACTTTATGGACATAACGCTGTGTTCACTCAGTAGGCCATGATTCACTGTTTATCTGAATATTTTGAAACAACTGGTTACCTTGATTTAGGCTTTAGAAACATAACTGTATCATGCACTCTACCTTCTGTTACACCTCTGCGCTGTCCATGTGCAAGGATTTGTCATAACTTCTACCAGGCAGCGCACGGATCATGAAACAATGGGTCTAAAACAACTGGTTACCCTGGCCTGAAAACGCATGATCTCGCTCTCAAACAGCTAGGTTGCAATAGCCTACGTTCCTTGGATTCATACATGACAGTTCACGGGTGTCGCACCTCAATATAATCTGTACTGAACGGAACATCTGAGCACTACATCACTATAACATTCTCCAGCGGGAAAAATGTTTTGTTTTTTTTAAGTAACCTAATTTCAATGATCTGTCGCGCTAGATCCGAACCCTCCTCAGCAAAATTAACACCATGGGAGACCGTCTCGCTCTCCACTACACTACCAACGACTACATTATCTCCAGGACATAACGCTGTGTTCACTCAGTAGGCCATGATTCGCCGTTTATCTAAATATTTTGAAACAACTGGTTTCCTTGATTTAGGCTTTAAAACACAACTGTATCATGCACTCTACCTTCTGTTACACCTCTGCGCTGTCCATGTGCAAGGATTTGTCATAAATTCTACCAGCAACGCACGGATTATGAAACAATGGGTCTAAAACAACTGGTTACCCTGGCCCTGGCCTGGAAACGTATGAATTCGACACTGTGAAAAGCAGCTACAATAGCCAGTTCCTTTGGTTTAGGACAAGCAGATTTCTATGGCCATGGCTCATACCTCGTTTCCAAAGTCATAGCCTATGCCATCCTACAACGTTATGTTTACGACGGAAGATAAGTATTTGCAACCCCTACAATGCTTTTCATTTCCAGTTCTCAATTTTAAAAGGTTACCTCATATCCCTCTTATCACAAGCAGCTTCTTCTAAATTGGGATGAAACTGGTTACCTTGCCTCAATTAGGCTACAGATGATCCCCACAAGCTGCTTGTGCATATACCAACATTATGTGCTAGAATTTGCACCAAAAGCTGTGATTAAAAAATGTTAATAAAATAAACCCATGCGCACAACCTTTTCCCTTATTTTCGTTGTAGATATTACATCACCTGCACTCAGATATCAGACAAACAATTTAGAGCCTGGTGTAGGATAATTGCTGAAAGTTGTTTTCAACACAGTGGAGTGCACACCTACTTCAGACAGAACCCTTTTCTTCAAAGAACTTTCAAACAAAAATGCAACCACAATAAAGTGAGATTAATTTTCTTTTATTGTGAAAAAGGTAGGCAAAACGTCACACATTTCGGTTATGCAATAAAAAAAAGCAAACAGGAAAATCCCAGAACAATAATGACTCATGAACAAATTCCAGTGAAAACCCCATCAATTTACCTATTCTGCAAATATGCCCCATGACGCAAGGCGATGAAATGGCAGATGACTGGGCAAAGACTGTTTTTAAAAAAGCAATCACATTCAATAACAAAATGTCTTAACAAAGTGTAATGAGGAGACAAAGAAGAAATGCATGAACTTAGCTTGCAACGCAAATAGTCACATATCCCTCCCTTTCCCATGCCTTCCCATTCACTTGAATAGGAAAATAGCTGCCCGTGGAGCACTTGCATAGAAGTACTTTTAATTCATTCATCTGCCCAAAAAACAAATTCCTACAACACCTAAACGGTAAACAAGAAAAGCTTCCTTACACAAATGGGCAGAGAAAAAAAAAAAACATTACCCTACATAAAAGGGCTAACACTGGGCAAAGAAAAGCCTTACAAAAAGGGCAAGGACAATGACAAACGTAAAGGACACAACTACAAGCTGCATGCTGCACAATAAAAATTAAGGTGTACTGGGGGTCGACCAGCACAACCCCAATGGAACCACAGACTGCATGCTGAGCACTCAATCTAAAGAGAAGCATGGCCAATGATTAGTAATAGGGCCTAGACATTTCGATGCATAAACAAACGGTCAATTCTTACCCAGTCATCACGTTTCTCCACATCCTCTCTCCCAGGACTTTGGCACTCGTTCCCACACAGCCTGCAGAGGTTCTCTAAATCTTCTAAAAGATTATATTCAACATTATGCTCACATAGGTTACATTTGAAAGAGAAGGACACCTACACACCTTAAAGAGGAGGGTACACACACCTGAGTCTGTCACCAGTGTGCAGGCAATCTCCCTCCGCAATTGTGTGACAGCCACCTGATCAGTTCTGAAATGGAGCATTTCGCCTCTCAGGAGAAGCTGCGCAAACTACATACGGAAGAGTACAGTCAGTAGAATCCATCCACTAGCTGCAGTACATTACATCAAGTCAGATTCAGTCATACCTTGCAGACAAATGCCCCACATGATGTAGCATCTGGCTGCCGGGGATGGTCAACCGTGCTACAGGCCCATCTTGAAAAATGCAAGTTCTTATGCCTCATGAAAGATCTGTAGAACAGAAAAGCATTGTTGCTAGTTTGAAACAAAAAAGGTCTATGACATTACTAATTAACCTCCAACTCACCTAGTGACATCCTGGCATTTCTTGATTTTACCAGGGGTTTCACCCAATGGATCCAGATACAGGGCCCGTTTCTCCTTAGGATACATGACCTTGGTGAGGACAAAAAAAATCAAATCACTTAAGTAATGAAGCTCCCGACTCTTATAAGCCTCTTAACTGCGATGGCATTGTATGGGAATGTTCACCACAAGTGTCCAGTGGTGACGGTCACAAACAGGTCCAATCAGGATATCATAGGCCATGGGGTCAAGCTGAAAAGATGAGCAGACACACATGAGCACCTGTGCATTGCAATCACACATTTATTGTAACATTGACAATACTGACCTTATTTAGTCCTCTGAATGACCCTTGCCATACAGCCGTCATTTGGAAAGAGTCCACGAAGAACACTTTTTTCTCCAGTTGGCCTCTGACCTTATCCAAACAGCTCTGGATGAAAGCGTTCATCACCTTGAACAACACGTGTGTGGAATTACATTTTCACATCAGCAATATGTAAGCATTCAAGGACATTTGACACATGCATTTACCTCACTTTCAACCTCCTTTCCTGGGGCCAGATTGCCGAGATCCCTGGAAAAGATCTTATAAGGTCCCACCTTGCTCCACAGCACACCCTGCCGTTTCCCGGACCAGATCTCGTCGATCACTGACATTTAGAAGGGGTTATGCATTTGGCACGGAGAAATAACACAAAATAATACAACTAATATATACTTACATTCCTCTGGGGAGACACCGAGGGCTGAGAGGCACTGAGGAATGGCAGATGAAGGCATCATTGGGATGGGGTCGGGCTGAGGACTGGCAGACAAGGGGAAGTGAGGACTGGTGGACAGGAGAGACTGAGGACTGGTGGATGGAGGGATGGGGTCGGGCTGAGGACTGGCAGACAAGGGGAAGTGAGGACTGGTGGACAGGAGAGACTGAGGACTGGTGGATGGAGGGATGGGGTCGGGCTGAGGACTGGCAGACAAGGGGAAGTGAGGACTGGTGGACAGGAGAGACTGAGGACTGGTGGATGGGAGAGACTGAGGACTGGTGGATGGGGGGATGGGGTCGGGCTGAGCACTGGAGACCCACTTCCGGGGGATCCTTGGCTGGGGCTCAATGAACTTCTTCAGTTGGTCCAGATTTATTTTTTTTATCTCTCTCCCATTGGAGGCCAGCAGGTCCACACTTTTGCCCTCAATACCTGTGACAGTATATGGCCCCAGGAGCTCACTCTCCATCTTCCCTCCCTTCCGCTGCTCCTCGCGGATGTTCTTACGGAGGACTTTGTCCCCAACCTGAAAATTGTCATCCATGCCGACAGCCAATTTTCTCTTTCTCACTCTCTCTTGGGCAGCCTTTATGTTTTCCCTCACTTTGGGATACACCTCCCTCTGAACAGCGGAAATGTGAGGAGATGGTTTTTCAGTAGCCGCTAGGGCCTCCACTTTGTCGTGGCTTATCTGCAAAAGTATGACAATATTGTGAAACAAACTGGTTACTGGTACTGGTATTCCAAGTGCAAGAGAAAAGAAATGCTCCTACATGCCACTTGTCTGGTATCTCAGGAGGATAACGGGCCTCCCTCCCGTATAGGAGATAAAATGGTGCGTATTTGGTCGTGCATTGTTTCTTGGTTCGAAGGCCAAAAATGGTGGGTTTTATGTAAAGGTCCCAATTCTGGGGATGGTCCTTCACCATTTTCCTCAGGGCTCTGAAATAAAGAACAATTTTTGAAATTGTTTTAAACGCATACACATTTTATGACATGATATAACATAACATGACATAAGTTCATATTCACCCTTGAATGGTCCCGTTCACCTTCTCCACCAAGCCATTCGTTTGTGGATGGTACGGTGAACACAGACTCCTTGTGATCTCAAGCTGCTCACACAACCTAAAGTTGATCTAGGAACATTCATTGAATGAGAACAAAAGTAGTGTTTATTCTGGAAAAGGTTGTGTTGGCCAAAATACAGTTAGGCACAATGTTCACTTACTTTATTAACGAACTCTCTCCCCCTGTCGGTGAGGATGCGTTTTGGTGCACCATGGCGGTAAAAAAAATCCATTACGCATTCCGCTACCATCTCAGCCTTTTTGCCCCGAATGGGGTACACCTCAACCCATTTTGTCATATAATCAATCATGACACACATGTAGGTGTGGCCCCGGTTTGTGGCTGCCAGCTTCCCCACTAGGTCCATTCCCACTAGTTCAAATGGTTCAGATACCTGAAATGTCAAGCACACATTAATAATGTTTTGTTTCATTGACAATTGCTTAAGCCTATTAAATGGGATGTAAGCATTCACCTCTATTGGATTGTATTGGGTCTTGTCTTTTATGGTGTAGGCCCTCTTCAACTGGCACTCCTCACACTGGGCAATCTAACAAAGACATAAAGTCAGTGTCACATAGGACATTTTATGAAATCCATAACATTCACGGACATCTGGACCAATAACACTTACCCATTTGGAAATGTCCTCCTTCATGCCAGGCCACCAAAATCTTTGTAGAATGGCGTGGAGAGTCCGGTCCACACCACAGTGAGCCCCATGCCGACTAGCATGGAAATGTATGAATAGCTCGTTTGCCTCCTCTGGGCTGCAAACCACTTTGGCGTAGTGGTGTTGCTGCTGATCTTGCTTCCTCCGGCAGAAGTAAAACAGTTCCCCATCTAAGGGGTGCATCGCATTAACATTGGAAATAGCATTTTAAACATTGACATAATGAAATAAAGCTTGTTTGACTTACCTCGCACTGCATAGCTGTCCGCTCTCCGCTTCAGAACATACCTTTGCTCCTTGGTGAAACCAGGGGGGTACGTGTTCTGCACCTTGAAGTTTAGGATTTCTTCAGCTTTTCGGGGGTCCATCTTACTACTTCTCAATTCTCTCAATTCTCTCAAATCTCTCAAATCTCTCACTTCTCAATTCTTCTCAAGTCTCTCAATCTATGAATTCTCTCCCACTCGCTACACACCTTGATGGTTTCTGGCCCCTTTTATACTGTCCTGTGCTATCCATAATGTATTAATTGACTGATGGATTGATGGATTGATTGATTGACATGCTGATAGACTGAAGAGCACCTTTCATGACATTTAAATAGACCTATAATGTTTTGTTCTTTTCTTATCAGCTGTTTTAGATCAAATCCAAAGTTGTTTAATATGAACTTGCACTTTTACACATGTGTCTTATTTGTACTGGGTGTAGGCATATACATCTGAACCCAATGTTCAGGTAATTTCATGAGATTTGACTTTACAATCTATTTCACAATCTACTATAGGCCTATGTTTGCTTTCAGGACCGTGTCCAATTACCTGATGCAGGTGCGCAAAGGTGGGCCTATCTGGAACACCTCGCATAAACTTAGCGCAGGGTGTATTAGTGTCAAATATAAATGTATATATATATTTTTTAAACCTTTTTCAGGTTAGCGTAACAACATTACAGACTTGTGTGCAAAAATTAACTATAGGCCTATCAACAGCAATGTTGGCCTCTAGACCTATGCATCACAAGCACCCAGCTGTGAAGGCGATCATCAAGGAGGTAACCCGTTGTTTCAGACCAATTCAGAAGCTCCGTGTGCTTAGGCTACGTGATTGCAAGATAAATGAGGTTGGACGGGTGTGGAATATTGGCGAACATGGGAAGGCTATCATAAAACGAAAAGCAGGGGTTGAAATCCTTAATTGGTTGAATCAAGACGTTGACTACGCTATATCGTCTGTTTGAATGAATTGTTTTCAATCATTTCTTTTCATAATTTCAGCGCCAATGACATTGGGTATTGTTATTCGATTTATCCTTACTCAATCAAAACAACAGAACTGAAATATACATAAAACTAAATGGGCTACATGATTAAATAACATGAGTTAACTCTTCAATTTTCTCACTTGTCTTCTGTTGTAAACATGGCTTTGTATCACTTTGGAAACGTAGATGTAATCATTTGAGCCATAGCATTAGAAATGTTGCTTCTTTTCATGAATCCAAGGAAGTTATTGCAGCTGTTTGACAGCGAGATCATGCGTTTTCAGGCCAGGGTAACCAGTTGATTTAGACCCATTGTTTCATGATCCGTGCGCTGCCTGGTAGAATTTATGACAAATCCTTGCACAAGGACAGCGCAGAGGTGTAACAGATGGTAGAGTGCATGATACAGTTATGTTTCTAAAGCCCAAATCAAGGTAACCAGTTGTTTCAAAATATTCAGATGAACGGTGAATCATGGCCTACTGAGTGAAGATAGCGTTATGTCCATGAAAGTATGTAGATGTTGATAGTGTAGTGGAGAGCGAGGCGGTCTCGCATGGAGTTACTTTTGCTGAGGAGGGTTCGAATCTAGCCCGACAGATCATCGAAATTAGGTTACTTTTTAAAAAAGCATTTTTCCCGCTGGAGAATGTTATAGTGATGTAGCGCTCAGATGTTCAGTTCAGTACAGTTTATATTGAGGTGCGACACGCAAAGGCCCGTGAACTGTGTATGAATCCAAGGAACGTAGGCTATTGCAACCTAGCTGTTTGAGAGCGAGATCATGCATTTCCAGGGCAGGGTAACCAGTTGTTTTAGACCCATTGTTTCATGATCCGTGCGTTGCCTGGTAGAATTTATGACAAATCCTTGCACATGGACAGCGCAGAGGTGTAACAGAAGGTAGAGTGCATGATACAGTTATGTTTTTGAAGCCTAAATCAAGGTAACCAGTTGTTTCAAAATACTCAGATAAACGGTGAATCATGGCCTACTGAGTGAACACAGCATTATGTTCTGGAAGTTATGTAGATGTTGATAGTGTAGTGGAGAGCGAGGCGGTCTTGCCTGGTGATACTTTTGCTGAGGAGGGTTCGAATCCAGCGCGACACAGATCATCGAAATTAGGTTACTTTAAAAAAGCATTTTCCCCGCTGGAAAATGTTATAGTAATGTAGTTCTCAGGTATTCAGTTCAGTTCAGTGCAGTTTTTATTGAGGTGCGACATGCAAAGGCCAGTAAAATGTTTATGAATATGTAGCGAATCTGTCGACGTGGGTAGCCGTCAGTTGCTGTTGATAGGTATACATGACATCTGGACAGGCTCGGAAACAGCTCGGAAACCAGTAGGTGGAAAAACCAGAAGGGGCACAACACCGGCTCTCCCCTAGTAGCAATGCACTTGATCGTATAGTATAGGTTACAATATACAAAACATGAAATAAACCGTACAGTAAGAGACATGACAAATCTTGTTTTTTTACATTTTCTAAGGCAAACATACCTGGAAGACAACAGACAGGGCAATCAATGACGACATGCAGACAAAAGAATTCTGGCATCCTACAAAGTAATGCACCCGTTAGCACCCAGTCAAAAGGCTACTCAGATAACAATCGGTTTTCTTCAAATGAATTTACGACGCTAATTTGCATATTCAATCTAATAAAAAATAACGGAGGTATCACAGAACATTCTTACATCATATAAAAGAATAATATCTTAAGTAAAATAAGAAATACACAGTTTTAAAGCATTTCAACTTCGCAGGATTTACAAAGAAAGCTTACCCCTTTCCAGACTTCCAAAACGTGAGAAAGTCTGCAGGTGTGTAACACCAATTAATGCCCCATCGGAAACAATAGCAAAACCATTAACAGAACCATTAAAAGATTAACATATATTACAAAAGAGATATGGGGAAGTTCACTAAAGAGACAAAACTTTATTTACACTAAATTATGCCTTTGCTACACATAGAAATGGACTATTGGACTGACATTTTTATCATTTTTGTGACTTAGTTGAATTTTGTTGATGGAAACACTAGTTTTATAACCTGAAACTGTTATATATGTATAATGTTTATCTGACACCACACTGTAACCCTTAATAGCAAATTTTTTTATTTTTTTTATTTAAACAGGTACAGAGTGAGAATACAGTGAGTGAAGCCGTTGATCAGCCATCCACAAATGACATGTTGCCAAGCCCGTCAAGCCAGCCATCCACAAATGCCATGTTGCCAAGCCCGCCACAGACCTCCACCCCCAAAAGCCGTCACCTGAAAACCGTAAAAATGCCAGACCCTCCTGAGTATGTGGTATACACAGATTCAGAACTTGACATGGTTCGGAGCCAGTATTTTGAACTGCTTCGCAATGGGAAAGGATCACAGTGCAAGATGTCCAAAGACCTGTTTTGCAGACTGATAAGGAACACTGTAACCAGCATGGTGGCGATCCTCTGTGCCAGTAGTTCATGTCAAGAACAGATGTACCCTTCAAATAGTGAAATTCGGGCAGTGGCTGAGAAGATTGTTGATTATTACCCTATGCTGCGAGACTCATCAGACATGCCTTATGTAAGTGCCTTTTCTCTTTCAAATAATGTGGGTTAGGCTGTGGATGGAGGAGTAGTGACTCAAACATTTCTTTCCTATAGCTGACTGTACTCTAAAATGTATAAGCGTGTGCAAAACATCAAGTCCCCAAGAAAAAGGCAAGGACGAATGTACCTAAGAGGTCTCTCTTTGAATCAAGTCTTGAAGATGACAGTGATGCTTCAACAGCTTCAACCAATTTGTCGGTTGCTTCAACAGTAATTCTGCCAGACAGCGATGATGGCAACAATGAGCTCAGTCCAGGTATGCCAATAGAAAACTTAATGAGTGCTAAAATATTACGCCACAGTACAATTTTGTTTGTAAAGACCTGTTATCATGAATAATTGTTGTCCTTGTATTTTACCTTTTTTTTAAGACCAGGACAGCCGCAAAACACAAGCAAGGCACTATCAGACATTACAGACCATGAACAGCAAACCTAAGTCTAATCCAAAAGGAAGTAATGTTGCTCAGATTTTGGACTTGGAGTTCGAGGCCAGGTGGGCCTTTATTGACTCTGATGCAACAAAGTTAGAAGACAGGGCAGCCAAGATTATGGATGCATATCCATGTTCTTACGGAGCCCTAGAGGTGTCATCGCAAAATGTTTTGCATGTTGAGAGAATGTGCGCTCGTTTTACTACATTGTGCGCTCGTTTTACTAAATTGTGCTCATGTTTAACTATATTGTGCACTCGTTTTACTAAATCGTACGCTCGTTTTACTAAATTGTGCGCTCGGTTTACTAAATCGTGTGCGCAATTTATTATATTGTGCTCTCGTTTTACTATAGTGTGCGCTCATTTTACTAAATTGAGCTCTCGTTTTAAGCATAGTAAAACGAGGGCACAATTTATTAAACGAGTGCGCCATTTACTAAAACGAGGGCACGATTTACTTAAACGAGGGCACGATTTATTAAAACGAGAGCACAATTGTGAACATGGTTATAGAACATTGTGTGCACGATCTACTTAAACGTGGCCACAATTTGTAAAACGTGCACTCAATATTGTCTTGACACATGTAAACATGAGCAAGTTATAGTATATTCGAGATCTCGATCTACTAAAACGCACCCACGAATAATTAAAACGTGGGCTCGAAGAAATTAAATTGTGTGCACAAAAATGTAGTGTGGTGTCAAGGGCAGGGTTGGGTAGTAACGGATTACATGTAATCTGGATTACGTAATCAGATTACAAAAATCAAGTAACTATAATCAGCCCAGATTACAATAAAAAATTGTGTAATCAGATTACAGTTACATTGTTGGGGATTACCTGATTACATTTCATCATGCAAGCAATGCAACTTTTTAATGATAGCCTAGTTATCTTTTAATTCGACAAGCTTCGGGCTTGCTGGTTCGATCCCCGACCAGTAGAAAAAATGTGGGCGGGGGAAGTGGTTGAGCACTGCTCTCCCATGCCCACATCCACGGCTGTGGCCCTTGAGTAAGGCACCTAACCCCTCATTGATCCCCGAGCGCCGTTGTAGCAGACAGCTCACTGCTCTGGGTTGGTGTGTGCTTCACTAATTCGCGGATTGGAAGACCAAATTTCCCTCAAGGGATTACTTACTTACTAACTTATTTACTATTGGGGCAGGTCTCTCGGCACATTGCCTGATCTTTTCCTCCTAATCTTAATGTAGCCTCTTGTTTTAGTGTCACCGTTTACTTTGAGAAAGTCACCAGGTCCCCCTGGTTGAAAAACATCCCAAAAGAATAATTTTCTCATCCCCACAATTGAAATGGACATGGTGTCATTCAATCTCAGGCCATGTCCCTGGGTCAAAAAATGAGTTGTGATGAGTTGTGCAAGTTTGGAGAATAGTGATCCATGATCACATCCATGATGACTAAGTGATCAATTTTGGGATGGGGAAAATTTCAACCACCAAAATACCACCCCCAAAGTGGAGAATAGCTATAGAAATGTATCAGTTTTGGGTGTTTTTCAGACAATGGGTCCTGGTGACAAGGGCTACATTAACATTTTTAGAGGAAAAGATCAGCTAATTCACACAGGAATGCTTTACTCAGAGCAAAGAGATTTCTTAGATGTAATGAAATAATAAACAGAAAAACTGAATGAGAATTCTTTCATCAATTCAGTGGTGGTGTCTTTTACTTAAGGGACATATTTATTGAAGTAATCTAAAAGTAATCCTAAAGTAATCAGATTACGTTACATGTTTTTGGTAATCCTGATTACGTTACTGATTACAAAAATTGCCATGTAATTTGTAGTCAGTAATGGATTACATTTCAAAGTAATCTGACCCAACCCTGGTCAAGGGGTATCCCCGGGAATGACGCCGGGAGGTGTGTCGCTTGTAGTGACGTAGGGGGAATCTCATTGATTGCAGTGCACCTGGATATAGCCCTGTTAGGTAGGCTATAGGTGGGAGAGCAGATGATTGTGTGTGTTTGCACAAGCCCCTTGCCATCTTCGTCCAGCTGAATGTTTGCCGAAGTTTTAAGTGTTTGTTGAGGTCCAAGTTTATGCAGAGCTGTGGTGTTTATCGCGAACAGTGTGAGCTGGGCTCCGCTATAAACCATCCTGACCACCTAAAGGCTTTAATTAGCTGCCTACGGTTATCATCACATTACCAATACGAACTGTCACAGACAGCTGTAGGCCTAGTCCATGCCAAGGTAACACGGTTGCCACCACAGCACAGCGAGCTGTGAGAAAATGTCGGGAATTACTAAATGTGAGCACGAAATACATATTTCGAGAGCTCAATTTAGGCTTACAACGGGGTCACGTTTTATTAATTCGAGAGCTCAATTAAAGGAAAACGTGCTCACAAATTATCACGACCAGAAAAAATATCACTTAAAAGTGAGCTCTCCCGGGCTCCGTATGTTCTAGAGATCCCCGACATGTAAGTTATTTTTGCACCCTTTAACATTTGAAGCAGACACTTCTGCCGTCTTGATGTCTATGTCCCTGTTAAAGGACAATTCCGGCGCAAAATGTTAGTACATCAATACGAGTTGGAACGATTGCAGGGATTTGTTTTACATTTGGATGTCGTAACAAACCCTAGGTTAATTTTACGCCGGAATTGTCCTTTAGCTGTTCTCCATTGATCATAGTATAGACACCAAATTAGTAAATCTGCTGTATGCCCAATTTTGTCTTGTAGGCAGTTGACGAGCTTGGGCGTATCCTTGGTGGCGCCAACAGGAAATACATTGATGATAACAAGAAAAGATGGGAGACCTTCTGTACCAATGTCCAATTCTATGGTCTGTGGAAGAAGGTCCTAAAACCCCCCATTCCTGTGGATATGCGTGGAGGTATGTTCTGTATTATAATCTGCATAGTAATCTATCAAGTCATGTGCAGAGTCTGTGCATATGCATATATGGACTGGAAAACCCGCTCTCTTCCATGCTGTTCTCTTCATGTGGTAACAGTTGGATCATTGGGTCATGCCCAGTCTCTACAGATTCATCTGTTCCAATATAAAGTGAATGGAAAAGGAGGCGAACGACATTTTGCCGTTTAAGTGCTGTTAACTGTAACCTTCATGTGATAAATTTGCTATGATGAATGTTAAATTTCTACGAAGTAGAGCATTATTGTAAGGTTCAATGCATATTGAGTTTTCTCTTATTCTGACATTGCTTCCACCTAGCGGATTTCACCATTGCCCTTCTAAAAGCATTGCCATCCATCTTCCCATAACCAACACCACCACCAAAACATCTCGGAGGAGTGAAGCACTAATTCATGTCCTTGAGGTGAGAATTAGGTTGTGTAGTGTCCACATTATTTTTACTCTTTTATGCTCCACATCCTGATATTTTTCACATTTGGTCAATCTGTAGGAAAATGAGGATCCCAACAAGTACCACTGTCCACCCCAGTCCTTCTATACGATGGCAGTACCTGCATTCTAGCAATTGGCAACTCCCCTGTGAGTCCCCTGGAAGAGGTCTTCAATGGTATGGTTATATTGATAGCCTACTACTACACTCTCCACTTGACATATCCCAAGTTTGTTTCCACACTTTTGTCAGTAATTCAGACTGAAGTGCTTCATGATGCGATTCATGATCAGGATGCCACAACGGCATACAAGAAGGCTATGAATGAATGGAAGTCGTTTGTTCAGAAGTAGCTCAAGCCATGCTTAAATGTTTGCTGTATATCCAAATACGAAAATATTTGTTCTTCTTTGTAACAGTTGTACGTTTGAACAGTTTAAAAGAATTTCGGGGGGGGGGGGGGGGGGGGATTGTCCGGGCACTAATTTGTGTGTCAATCAGGTGTTAGAGCTGCTTTTTTTCCATTTGCCATATTTCTTGGTCCAGTTGAACTTCCCTGTGGAAGCTAAGTGACTTAGAGCCAGAAATTAAAGCAAGAACCCGAGGGGTCAGGTGTTAAAGCAACACCAAAGAACTTTTCATCTGTCGCACGCACTATTTATTTATCCAGCACCGGCTTTGCAAATAACAATGTCCACAGACAAGGTAGAATAAGTTGCATGATTTTATGAAAGTACGATGTATTGCGACATCAGATGCAAGTGAAATTTGTAGTTTCTCATGTCTCATTCCATCGAACTACAGATCCGCTACCCGATGCAGCAAACTTACATAGTGCGGTAATAGCCGATAGAGGGCCGCGAAGCGAATGCAAAAAGTGCCGTTCACCCTGTTACGAGTTGATGAACCACTGAAACGATTTTGGAAACATTATTTTAAGGTACAAAAAACTCTTTGGTGTTGCTTTAAGAGCTGCTTATTGCTGGCTTATTTGATATTTGTACTTGTTTTTCATTTTTCATTTGTATATTTGGCATTTCTGTTGGGTCCAGTTGAACTGGTGACTCGTTGAACAACTTTTACACATTGACTGACTTTTATTCCCATGTACATTGGCCAGAAATTAAAGCAAGAACCTGTGTAGTGTTAATCCTGGTTTGTGGTGCCTTATTACACAGCACAACATTTATATTTTAGTCATAGCTGTCAACATTGAGCTTTGAAAATAAGGGAGATTTCCCGGGTTTCTCACGCAGAATACGGGAAAATGTCAACATTCGTCCCCCAACGTTGGAAGGGTTGCAGTATTAGTCCGTTTCATAATTGCAAGCTCGTGCATTGGTCAGCTAAACAATACAACAAAGTAGCCTACTTTATTTACGCCTAACAACAGCCTATATTAATTTGGTCAACTTTATACAGCCCTAGCAAGGCTAAAGTTCTGTAGCCTAATCGATGGCCCTGTGCACTGTCATTCTCTCTCCTGCGCAAACAAAATGTGTGCGTTCCAAGTAGCCAGTGCGTAATTCTTCTTCATAAAGTTGAAGAAATGCATTTGGTTATTTTAGAGATTTTAGAGAGAAAATATAAATAGCCTGTCATGCAGTTTATGGGCTTTAGTGCAGAGTTGGGAAGTTATGGTAGGCCAACTTGGAGTGAATATACAAACAGGGGAATTCTTTCTCTACTCGTAGCTGAGTGGTAGGCCGATACACACAGCGTTCGGCCGTACACTATGCTGAATCGTGCTCTCGTGCATCTTAAATAGTCTCACTGTCGCCTTCAAGCAAGCAAAACGATGCTTTGAAAACATCTGTTTCGTTGGAAGGGCAAGGGTGTAGCAACAGGACAACAGTACAGAGACTGACAAGTCTGATGGTAGAGCTAATGTTATGAGATTGTTAAAATACGGGATATTTACGGGAAAATATTAAAACGGGAAGACAGCGGGAAAAAAGTTAAAATACGTGAGAAACCCGGAAAAAACGGGAGGGTTGACAGCTATGATTTTAGTTAGTACACACTGGTTTTCCCCTATGATGTTACTTGTTTGGAAATTCATTTATTGGTCTGCTTTCTGGCACATGCTCTCTTCCTGGATAACTGCCTCTATTTTAAGATCAGGCAACTTGTTTCCAGTAACTATTATACTAATTGTTCTGACAATGTAAGACTGATTTCAAGTACTTTTATCTAGATTTTAGCATCTGTGAACTTGTTATCAGGGCATACACACTATCCAGAGACAGGTTATAAGTACGTTTTTCTAGGATTATCTAACTTATTATCAGGCCACAAATATTAATTGGAGACTGGTTATAAGTATGTTTGTCTAGAATTTAGCATCCGTGAACTTATTGTTAGACCAAGAATACTAATCTGAGAATGGTATTTAGTATGTTTATCTAGAATTTATCATCTGTGAACTTATTGTTAGACTAAGAATACTAATCGGAGACTGGTTATTAGTATGTTTGTCTAAAAGTTAGCATCCGTGAACTTATTGTTAGACCAAGAATACTAATCTGAGAATGGTATTTAGTATGTTTATCTAGAATTTATCATCTGTGAATTTATTGTTAGACTAAGAATACTAATCTGAGACTGGTTATTAGTATGTTTGTCTAGAATTTAGCATCCACATATGCATTTCCAGCCCAATAACACTTGCCAGAGACTGCTTAATTCTAGTCTAGAGGCAGCTTATTTTAAGATAACTTTTCTTGACAAGTTTTCTTGCTGCATGGACAGATAATTTCTTAATGACTTTTAAGTCATTCTCTGATAGATTTAAGTGTTTATATCTTAAATTTTGATCAAGCTTTTTTGCAGTGTGGAGCCACCTCATCTCTTCCTTCGTCCTTGATTGAACTTTAGTGCAGACTTGTTTAAGTCCTTCAGAGGTGTCACGAGTAGACATCAAACGAGGGGAGCGTCTCGGAAATGATCGAATCTGGACCTTTTCTGTCTGCTCAATTCAATCAGGGCTGTATGTGTGAGGGAGAGAAAGTGGTGCTCTGGATAAATTAGCTTTGCAATAGCTCCCCTGTGAAGAGGGTTGGCTTACTTTGTGTTGTGTGTATGTGTGTGTGTGCATGTGTGTGTATGTGTGTGCACATGTACAGTACGTCCGTATGTGCTACCCACATGCACACAATGTGTCTGACTCTCAGTCACTCGAAGAATATAAAGTGAAATTGTGAACTGATAAGAAAATCCTCTTTGGATTTGACATCTAGCTTCAAATACTCCTTTTTGGGTGGCAGAAATAATTGGTCTTCAATGTCAATGTAGTCCAGATTTTTAATAAAGCTGCATTATATCATCATTATTCACAATCCTACTTGCAAATCAGTCCATACTCTTGTTAGCTCTTAATTGATCAAGATGTTCTCTATCCAATGTCTCCATTCAATATTAAATATAAAACATGCATTACCTCCACAAAGGTGTTTTTTTGGCTGTCTGTCTGTATGCAGGACTACTCAAAAACTGGCACGCTGTATTTCATGGAACGTGGTCGATATTTGACCAAGAAAACACCGTACCGTCATGGGCAGAGAGGTCAGGAGAGGCTCTTCACAATGTCCTCCAGTCCCCCTCAACTCTCTCTCTCATTCTCTCTCTCTCGTCTTTTCTGTTGTTTTCTGCCCTTTGGATCAATCCCCCTCTTGGCATAAGAGAAACAATTATGCAAATGTAAAAAAGAACCTGAAGGGTCTTAGGGACACACACACACATGGGCACACACACACACATGGGCACACACACACATGGGCACACACACACACACACATACATGCACACACACACATGGGCACACACACACATACATGCATACACACTCATGGGCACACACACACACGGTATAGTTGTGAGTGTGTAGTTCTGTGGTAGTGTTCCTTCCTCCAGTGCTCCCCTCTGAAACTGTGTGGGGGTGAAATCCAATTCAAACCGTCACTGACAGCAACCCATAAGGTGAAGAGGCAACACTCCACCTCTCTGTCTCTCCCTCCTTACCTTTCCCCCTCTCTCTCTCTTTCTCATTACCTCTTCCCCCCCTCTCTCTCTCCTTACCTCTTTCTCTCTCTCCCTCTTTCCTCTCTTTCTCCTTCTCCATCTCACTCTGACTTTTTTTTTGCATTTTCTCCCTCTCTGTGCACAGCTACACCACACACTCTCTCTCCGTGCATAGCTACACCACTCTCTCTCTCTCTCCGTGCATAGCTACACCACTCTCTCTCTCTCTCCGTGCATAGCTACACCACTCTCTCTCTCTCTCCGTGCATAGCTACACCACTCTCTCTTTGTGCATAGCTACACCACTCTCTCTCTCTCTGTTCAAAGCTACACCACGCACTCTCTCCCTCCTTACCTTTCCCCCTCTCTCTCTCTCCTTACCTCTTTCCCCCCCCTCTCTCTCCTTACCTCTTTCTCTCTCTCCCTCTTTACCTCTTTCCTCTCTTTCTCCTTCTCCATCTCACTCTCAGACTTTTTTTTTGCATTTTCTCCCTCTCTGTGCACAGCTACACCACACACTCTCTCTGTCTCTGTGCATAGCTACACCTCTCTCTCTCTCTCTCTCTGTGCAT
>NW_027468685.1:5454223-5524223 GCF_046254945.1 Alosa pseudoharengus
TAAACGTACGAAAGAAAATCAATCCCATAGTATCTCGATTTCCTCTGTCCATTGGCGTGTCACGTCCATTCCAGCTCTTGGCTGTCGAGACAGAAGATCTATGTTGAGCTCAAAGACCGATTCCAAAATGACACTATCAATGTGCCGTGACCTTTCACCGAGGATTAACCTTTTCCACCAATTTGTGCTTTAATTACCTATTCACCACTTCATATTACTGCCAGATGAAGTATTGATTGAGCTATAATTAGTCTTACCTAAATGAAGAGCAGGCTTTCTTTGTCTCCTCTCTCACCCCCTCAATTGTTCCTTGTTCCGTTCACTTTTCTTTGTCTACTTTCATGCAATCATCAAACAGTGTGCTCCTCTTTCCTTTTCTTTCATCATGTGGCCTGACCGCTGTCCTCAGGGTCCCTTCCTGAAGAAGCTGTTACAGGTAAAATGGTGAGTCTGCTCTTCACTTCACTTCCCTCATGACCTGCTCTTCACCACCTGTCTCAGGTCAGCATGCTCCCTTAGATACACAGACGAACAGACATTATTAACCTGTCAAGAGTTTTTGCTTGTGTATTTTTAAAGCACTCTTTGAAACTTTTATTCAGTCTTTTCATTTCTTCAGTGTTCATTTTTTGATGTTTTAAATGTATTTTCTCCAGTGAGACAGAGATAGATTGAGAAAGGGGTAGGGGTACAGAGTTTTAGAGTGATTTATTGTTTCTCCCTAATGAGCGCCCGCACTGGAATACCTGTCTATATTTCATCAACTAAAATCAAGCCTCCCAAAGACATTGATGGTAACAATCCCTTATTTACAAGCACCAATTTAAGTTTAATGTCACTGCTAGTTAAGTTGTAAGTCAATGACTCTTTTCCAGACCCACTATCAATTACAATTAATCAATTATCAGTTACAAAGGCCACGCATACTACTTGGTATTTCTGATCTTTCATGAAAGGTGTTCAATTCATATTGCTATATTGTGGTGTTTTGTACACATAATTTACGTAAGAGCCGAGAAACATATATCACGCTACTTCCAACTTTATTCTTCTCTTTTCATCTACGCACATACAGTACCATTAACCTGTGTCCTCACTGTGCACTCTAGCGCCCTCAGTGTTCACTAACTGTTATTAACAGGACACAACATATATAGGTAGGGAATTTTCCACTGTGGTTGCTCAACAATCAAGTCTAATTATAGCATTACAAAAGACATGGGCAGGCGCTAAATGGTTTGCATGCTTACTTCAGTGGATTTTTGGACAAGTGGACAGTTGGATATAACAGTGGATTTATCGTCAAATCAGTGGCCGCGTTCGATCGAATCATCGCTGCACAGATCTGGCTAAGTGTAAGGCATGTTTGTATTGATAGATTCAACCAGATCTGCGCAGCGCTGCAAGATCGAACAAACCCACTAATTTGACGATACCGGATCAGGAAGCCAGGTCTTGTTATAACCTCTCTGTACACTTTCAAAGTTTACAATATACTTTGGTTTACTCAAAACGCCACCAATTAACATAATTTTGCTCTCTATCAGAAGTTTGAAGTTGTTTACTACCGTAAATACCGTAAAGCTTGTTTTTACTCCGGCATTACACTTTAAGAGTGTACAATAACATGTTAATACAAGTTTTTATCGATGAATGATAGACAAAGCCACTAACTTGGCTGGGATAGTGAAGCTAAAAAAGAGTGCTAGTTTGCTAACAACAGATCATGAGAATGTTAGTTAGTTAGTTAGATAGATAGATAGATACTTTATTGATCCCCAAGAGAATGTTAGAAATATAATTAGTTTGCACTAGACTAGAGTAACATCATTATATAACGCCTGCTACTGATTAGGCCCGGTGCTCTGTCAAACTGGGCTACCTGTCGAGTTATGCTACCACGCAAGCAGAGTTTTTAAAAGAAAACTTACAATCCACTGTTAGAAGTATACACTTACTGTAATGGTGTGCTACCTTAATGTACTATATTTCAAGTATGTCAATCCAACTAAGAATAGAATAAAAAAAACATATTTTCACAATGCATCCACTATGCTCTGCCTGATTTTTGGTCAGTTTGGAACTACCCCTCCCTTGGCGTGAAACACCTGATGACATATCTCATTCACTCTCGAGCACAACTTGAGCCATAATTTCTTCCCCACAAAGAAAGAAAACAATAGAGGCCCTCTGGTGCTCATTTGCAGCACCAGCTGACACTGTTTGTCCCTCACCCCCTCTCATACCTGTGTTCTCTTCCCTTGCCCTCTGCCGTCGCCATGACACCCAGAATAATAATAATCAGCGCTCCGGTGACAATGGAAGTGGCTGGCAGAGCTGCATGCAATAAGAACAGGGAGTTCATTTCAATGGATTACAGGCTGTCGCCCACTCTCTCTCTCTCTCTCTCTCTCTCTCTGCTGCTGTCGCACTGTCGCAGAGCAATTTCCTTTCCGTGATGGTACTCCCAGATTACAGCCATCCGTTCCCACCTGCTCGCTCCTCCTGTGCGTCTGACACACACACACACACACACACACACACACAGAGCGAGAGAGTCTCACTTTCTCTGTCATATCTGGCACAAGCAAACACACACTCACTCTGCCACAAGCACATACTGTACACACACACACACACTGTCATTCCCTCTCTAACACAAGTACACACACACACACACTCTTATACACACTTCCTCTTCCTCTCTCTCATGTTTTCGATGTCTGGTGTGAGTGCAAGAGTCAAAGGAGAGTACAAGGGTGAGACGAGACGGATTGAGAGGCATGCTGGGATAAAGCACTCAGAGGGCTCTGTCTCTCATGTTCTGAGTGACCACAGGACATGATTTACTGAACTTTGTCGCTGTCTCAGTAGCTAATGTGACTGTGGGGTTATATGTTGTTAAAGAACTTCATCTCCCATAATGCACTGTAAGAGGAGACCATCAGCTATGAAGGCATTAGCCTAATGATTTCTGTATAATTCTGAGGACCTAACTCCTGGAAAAAAGTGCGTTCATATGATTTGCTTGGTAAACTAAGATGAATTCAGGCAGGAACATGTTTGCATGTTTTGTTGCATTTACAGGGAACACAACTTCTTGACATGGTTGAGAAAGAACAAAAAATTGTAATACATAACTTTGCCAGTTTTGTTTCAGAGTGGAGTTCACCTGTGTGTGTTGTGCTAACCTGCAAGCTTGGTCCGGCTGTGTATTGAGATTTTCAAAACAAAATAACTCACGGAACTCATTGAAGTAATTTTATTTTCTCATGAGATGCTGACATAAATTGGGCTAGGCCTACATGATTTAATAATCCTCCTTTAAAGGGCACATTCGTGTAAAGCGACTCAATGTCCAGTCACTAGGAAAACATCCTCCTCAAGATTATCAATCAATTGGATCATTTTTATGAATTCAGTGGAGTCCCCGACGTAAGACGGTAGAGAGGTGACCAGTGGTTGGAGAAAGTGGTCTACAAAGGCTGATATCTTTTCTGTGACAGAGCCAATGGCAGCCACTATTGGCCGGCCTGGTGGTACGTCGGTATAGTCTTTATGTATTTTTGGAAGAGTATATAAGACAGGTATGGTCGGGTACTCTACTAACATGAAATCATATTCACGATTAGTGAAGTCTTTACTGTGTAAATATGTGGTCAATTGATCCTTGATCCGTTGTTTGAACTCAGGTGTAGGGTTATGTAACTCAGGTGTAGGGTTATGTATTAGTTTCCTGTAGAATGTTGTATTGCTTAATTGTTTTTGGATCTCTCCTTCATACGATGTTCTATCCATCACAACAATAGCCCCCCCCCCCCCTTGTCTGCACTTTGGATGACTAGAGTTTTGTCCTTCGCCAATGTTTCAAGTTCACTTCTCTGAGCTTTAGAAAGGTCCATAGAAATGCATGGGGTTAGTTTGTCTACACATATCCCACCCCTTTCTCGGCAAAACGTCGACATGTGAATACATTGAGCCAATCATGTGGTGTGATGTGAATACATTGAGCCAATCATATGGTGTGTTGTGAAGACATCTTCCCAATCATGTATTGTGAACTCGCCGCTGGAGCAAGATCGGTGTCGTGAAGCCTTGAGCACGCGCATTTCTGCTGAATAGGATGCCCGATGAGTGCCTAAAAAGCGTTGCTATATGGCCGCCGAGTGGAGGGACTTGCCTTTGGTTCAATATCCCTAACGGAATGCATGTCTTCGCCAAAAATGACAAAATACAATGTTATTTTAATAATGCAAATGAACGGCAAACTTTGAAATATAGTCTGAAATGAGATGTTATCATCATTGAGACAAAAGGGGTATACAAAAAAATCAGATTGTAGCTTACAGCAGCCAACTATTTAGGTTAAGTTTATAACGTTGTGGACGGCCACCAAGCGTCTTCTGCCCCACGGCTGCGCGCGCATCTAGTTTTGTTGGTAAACGGGAAACCTGTGTATAGACACTAATTACATTAACAATAGCGACAGGTTCAAACACACCTGGTCAGTGTACACTAATTACATTAACAATAGCGACAGGTTCAAACACACCTGGTCAGTGTACACTAATTAAATTAACAATAGCGGCAGGTTCAAACACAGCTGGTCTGTGTATACACTAATTACATTAACAATAGTGGCAGGTTCAAACACACCTGGTCAGTGTATACACTAATTACATTAACAATAGCGGCAGGTTCAAACACACCTGGTCAGTGTACACTAATTACATTAATAATAGCGGCAGGTTCAGACACACCTCCACTGGAACAAACGAACGCACAGAGCCTTTCGTGCACGTAGCCTATTATCAATTGGACAAATCTGACCGCGAACCCTACAGTTGTAAGGATCAGTTCCTGTCTTGTTTTCCTTGTCTAGTGTTTTTCCATCATGTCTGCTCCTCTTGTGTCTTCCTGTTTGCTTTATTTACTTCCTGTTTGCTTTGTTTACTGTGTGCCATGTGCTCCTTTGTTTGTGTTCCATTAAGCATTCTTTGCTCCAAACTTGCCTCGAATCGCCTCGACTGGCCCTGCTCTTTCGGTCCAGCTCTCCACCGCAACCGTTACAGAATGACCGACCGCACCATGGACCCAGCAGGCAAGTGTTTCCTGTTTCCTGGAACCCGGCTGGCAATTAGGAGGTTCCCCAGTATTTTGGAGGAAGAGTGGTCGACGGAGGACGACTGGTCCTTGGAAGAGGATGACTGGTCCTCCGGGGAGGAATGGCCGGGTCCAGACCCTGTCCCACCTCCAACTCCAATCCCAGCTCCCTGATGCTCGGCACACCCCGCTCCGGTTCCAGCTCCCTGACACTACGCAGTTCCGTCTTAGGTTCCTGCTCCAGTGCCAGCTCCCAGACGCTCCGCGGTGGAGACTGTAGATTTCTTTTAAAGTCAATTTGTCTTGCACACACCATGCACACACATCCATGATAACAATATTGGCACTGTCAATACAGTGGAGAAAATCCCAGGTCTAACTGGTTTGCATGCTAACTGTGGAAATCCATGCAACCCATTGTATGGATTATGTTTAAAATACTAAATCTGCCTTTTCTTTTTTGATCACAGGTACCACAGCTAAAAGGGAAAATAATACACATGGGTGACATTGACACAATCACTGTTTATGGGACACAAAAAAAATACGAATGTACATGTAACAGGACAAGGTCCACGCCCCTTGTCTAGCCCAGTAGTGCCATTGCGAGTGGCTCTTGGCATTCGGAGGCGAGCCAATTAGTGTAGAGAAGTGGCTATATACATTTTAACTTTTAAAGGGACACCAGGCAAGCCTGATGCTTTTTCTCTACGAAACTCCCCCTCGCTCGGTCTAAAGCTCTTTTCCTTTTCTTTGCGTCTTCCGTCAAGGGTTTTCGCTGCTTCTTCGGCGGCTCTGCCATTATACACACGTTTGCAACAATCTAGCGTTTCGTTAGCCTGCCTCTGTGCTGTAAACTGATCCTGCTTCGGTCGGCGGGTAGGATACACCGAACTTGCAAGTGGGATATTCTTCCTACAGGCAGTAGGGGCGGGCGAGAGAGCCTTCATTCGCCCAATGAGTCATTTAACCATATACCGACTTACGAAGATGATTAATTAACACGAAAACGTTGCCTGGTGTCCCTTTAATTTGAAAGCCGACGTCATAGCTGCATACCGTTGTTCGTCCACCTGACTCCTGCCTTCACCGCGGGATCCCTTGTGCTGTGTTGGCCTCCTGCCTGCTGTGCACGCATCCAGTGACATTCCTGGATTGCTGTCGGTCGCTGAACATGGGCTTCATAACCGGCCTCAGCTGATTGCAGAGCTTGCGGTAACACAAGGAGCGGCAACATCAAGGCTACCTTGGTTCAAGTTTCGAACGCTGCTGTTTTGTCTATACCCAAGTTGTGTTGGCCGATTTTACATGTTTGTTGTTTTGTTTACTGTATGTTTGCATACATTTTAACGTTCACACCGGAGAATTACTGTACACCGGACGCTCTTGTCCAGTTTTAGGCTATTTTTACCTGTTAAAGTGGCCTTGAACGCCCTGTGTTAAATTTTGGTTGTGAACTGAATGTTCCCAGAAGAATACGCATGCCTACCTAGTAGGCTAGCCGGTGTCATGCCAATGTGCGGGAAGGGCATTAGGCCTTAACTACGGTATAAACCAGCCATCACCAAATGGTGGACCGCGGTCCGAGTCCGGACCGTGACGTGATCCTATCCGGACCCAGACCCTAATAGCCTAATTTAGATTTTCACGTAAGATTTCAAAGCTGCGCTAAATGTTTCGTTGGTTAGGATAACAGCATTTACTTCAGGAGCTTCAGGAACCATAATTTCGCTTGCTGCTACTCAGCCAGTGAAATCTGTGAATTCTGATAAAGTCGATCCCCAATGTTCTATCCATCACAACAATAGCCCCCCCCCCTTGTCTGCACTTTGGATGACTAGAGTTTTGTCCTTCGCCAATGTTTCAAGTTCACTTCTCTGAGCTTTAGAAAGGTCCATAGAAATGCATGGGCCGTTGTCTACACATATCCCACCCCTTTCTCGGCAGTCAGTGAATAAAGTAGCCTACTATGGAGAAGAGACTGATAGCCTGAAACGAGCGAGGAGAGGAGACGGGACGAGAAACAATCAGATGGATATCTAAGTTAACGATAAGTAAGTTATTTTCAAATCATCGATTGCTCAAAGAGGAGAAAGCTAGACAGCGAGAACAGAGCTTTATAACGATACGGGGGCAATACCACGCAAAACTGTCATGTCCGTAACGCCAAGGATGTGACAGTTTTGCGCGGAATTGCCCTGGACCTCTTTTTTAAGCGCCAATTTGAAGCACCTCTACTAGACAAAGCATATATTTTGAGCAAGCATAGGGTAGGCTAGGCCCATTCAACAGTGAACTGAGACCACAGAATATTTTACGATTTAAGAAGGCAATATGATTGATCCACCACAATCTAGTTAAGCCTACATGCATTCACTGCCCAACAATGTGATATTCCTGGGTTTCCAGGATTTCGGGTCAATATAAAATCAAAAAAATAAAATAAATTAAACTTGCTGATTAATGGGTTCAAGGAACCAGCTGTGGAATATCCATCCTTGTCTCAGCTCAAATTTTATTTTAAGTTCACGTTAAGATCTTAAAAATAGCCACGGCTACTCAGTTTTTCTCCCCAATTAGGCTACTCTTATCTTGCCTTATTTCTCCTCATTTCGAATGTTGCCTTTTAGGCTACTTATTTTATTTCACATTAAACATTAGGCCTACAATCTTCTATTTCTTGAATTTCCCCTTGGGGATCAATACAGTATCTATCTATCTATTTATCTATCTATCTACAACTATGCTCCATCCATCCATCCTAATATTATACATACATATACATAGCCCAAACACGCACGTTAAACATTATGATGCTCCGGACCTTTGCTTGAGGAAATTTTCCGTAACTGGACCTCGCTGAAGATTAATTGAATACCCCTGGTATAAACTATGATGTTCACGACACTATATTTGTGAGTGCATATACTGTGCAGTGTGTGTGTATATTAGGAGTATTGGCTCCTCTGATTTTCCTCTCTTGCCGGACAGGAGCTGCAGGCCAACTGGGGTGGCGGGG
Organism: Alosa pseudoharengus; assembly: GCF_046254945.1. NCBI lineage: Eukaryota > Metazoa > Chordata > Actinopteri > Clupeiformes > Clupeidae > Alosa > Alosa pseudoharengus. Next base: position 5,462,346 of record NW_027468685.1, read on the forward strand.
TCCCTTCACTTTTCTTGCTGTGGTGCAATTGAGAATTTTCCATTGACATGTTCATGTGTGGTGTGTCCGTAGACTCTCCTTCTGATATATTCTCCAGCCCTGTTCCTGGCTCCTCTCATCCCTTAGCCAGTAATCCTTTTGCAACACATTCTGATGTATGTGTGTGTGACTGTGTGTATACATGTGTGTCCAGGCCTTGTAGGCCATTTGTGTTAGTGCTCTAGTGGCAAAAGTACGGACTGTCTGGAGAGAACCCACTCTCTGTATGTTTTTAATATTTGTTAATAAAGACAAGAGTTTATTTTTGGAAACACGCCTCTGGTTTTCCTGTGATCACAAACCTGTGTTGCCTGGTTGGGCTGAAGGTAACAGATTATAGTTCAATTCATCGAAGATTCTGAGGGGCAGGGCCTCAGATGGCGTAGTCGACATTTCGTAAATAGAGATCTAACCTACCACTTGCCACACTAACATGCACTTTGGTGGACAGATTTCATCACACTGCACGTATGGGAAGCACAAACACAAACAATAACTCTGCACAAAACGTACATATTCCCTAATCTGTCCACACAAAAGCACAATGCACAAACCTACTGGACACTCACCACAGCATCCACAATTAAAAGCAACTGATGACCTCATACTGTAGACATGCTACGATACAACATTCCAGAAGAGAGACTAACCATAGAAACTCCAATAATATGCATACACATTACAGAAGAGAAATAAACCATAGAAACTCCTATAATATGCATACACATTACAGAAGAGAAATAAACCATAGAAACTCTAATAATAGGCATACACATTCAAATCAATACATACTGCCCACACTGCAACACACCACAGCCTGACTTCAACAGCCCAATATCAAGTCACCGCTGCCACTCCTATAAATTCCTTATACATTCTCAATCATACTGTAACATTAATCATACAAAAATACACTGGTAACATTATCATACACAAAACCACACCAACAATCACTGACCAATCCATAAAAAAAACGTATTGCACAAAACATTACATCCCCCCCACCAATGACCTGCAAGACCTCGAAGACCATTTCCTTGATTTAAAAACCATACAACTAATATTCAGTGCAAACAAACAAATCACCAGCATAACTCAACCAGACTTTGAACACATTGACACAGTAGAACTGTTATCCCTGTAGTACCGTAAATCCTCAAATTATGACTGGGATTATATTTATAGCCGGGCCTCGGATAATAGAGGGCCGTGGTCGTTTCGGACAAATAAGGGCCGGACTCCAAATATACGCTAAGCTAATAATTGCCTACCAGTAGGGCAATCAGTTCACAAGCAGAAGACATTGTTTCGATTTAACTCAATGAAATAAAATAGCTCTTCCTAATATTGTATATTGTTGGTTGGTTTAATACTGTTGCCATGAGTCTCCAACACGTCGCTCTCATGATAGTCGCTTGCTGCCCCCTTCTGAGCTTGCCAGAGGCTAAAGCAGTATGTCTACTACATTTATTGTTGCCGCGTGGTAGCCTGGAAAATCCAGACCCTGGTAATCTAGAAGATTAAGGGTCTGGCCACGAACAATGTAATGGCCCAACTCGAGGGGCGGCAACAAGCATGCATTTAAAAATCTCACTGCACGCAATTGGATAACACTAGACCATGTTTACTCTGAATTATTTCGGACTTTGACGCAATCGGATAACACTACGACCAATGTGTACTGTCCTCCAACGTTGCAGCGCTGTCTTCATCAGTTTAGCTGGTCCCCCGGGATGCAAGAGGTAAAAGTAACGTGCATCATTGCCAGAGTGTCTCGCAGAGACAATTCCATTGTCTCTCTCGCGAGAACTCTGGATTTCCAGGGTAGCATACATCTTGGAAGGTGACAAATGCTGTGAGGCCATTGACGAGAGGAAGGACATGGTTGTGTGCAAGGTGTTTGAGAAGGTGGAGCCTCTGTTCACAGATCCACAGATCAAGAATCATTGGGTGCTTCAGGGTTTTGTGAACCTGGCGCCAGCATGTGAACTAAAAAGGAATGAAATGCCCGCACTCTGCTAAAACTCCCATATAGTTATTAAGTGTTGCAACGTTTCGACCCAGCTGTCTGTGACTGTTCTTAATGCAATCTATGTTGCTCTATTAGCCATGGCAATAACACTGTTGCATCTTAAAGAAGCCCTATGCAACAATTTTAGCAAAAATGACCTTATTATGTAGGTTGAGAGTCGTTCTGATGGTTCTACAACACTTTCTGGGTTGTTTGGTGGGTGCTTCGTCTCCGCGGAAAAAACGAATATGCAACTTTCTGGACCCTGCCCGGGTAAATCCGGATGTGACTCAGCGGAAGTATCCAATCGCACATCGAAAATGTAGTCAGATTGTAGTTTCTAAGAACACTGCAAAACGGACGCCGACTTGGCTTTGTTGCTGTTGAAATTGTAAGTAGCCTACCCTTGGGTGAACTTTGTCTTTGTAATGTGGTTTGATAGTCTCTTGAACAATGTGTTTGCTCGACCGTTACATTGTGAGCCCTGTATGTGTTAAGCTTGGTTTCTTGATGGCTAGCTCGCTAGTGGGGGTTTAGTGTAGCAGTCACTTGCTACCGAAGCTGCAGGGGGAGCTATGTCGTGAAAAATGCGAGCCCAAATCTGGCGAAAACCCAGAAACAGCGAAGGTATAACTAGACCTGCATAGCCCTATGCAGGTCTGGTTATTCCTTCGCTGTTTCTCGGTTATTCCTTCGCTGTTTCTGGGTTTTCGAAGTCTTTCGAAGTGATGTCTTTGCGCTTGGCAGTGGTGCTTTGCCGGTGCTATGCCCGAAAATAGTTCCAAATCTAAACTGGTCTAGTAAATCCCTTTGTGTTAATTTGCATTGATATTTGTACTGTGAATGTACAGGTTATGAGAAATAATTATAAAAAATCTTGAGTTATTTGATTCACTTTTGCAACGGCATGCAAGCTGGAATCGCCGGATTACAGCGACTACGCTAAGCTAAAGCTAACCGGGCCATTTCTAGATTAGGACAATGGCTGGGTCGGCTATAAAACGCTTTGGCTCACTCATCCAACTCTAAGGACTGCGGGGAGTGACCCAATTTCACCTAGGGGTGGCGTATTCCTTTAACAGATGAAGAATTACTCAATTGTTGAGTTTGAAGACAGTGCTATGGTTGTGCCTTCTTTGTGGGTGGACAGATCTACAGGGGGTATGCAGTTTTGTGTTTTCTTTTTCTTCACAATGTGAAGAACCATTCTAAATGTTCTCCTCACCACATTGTAAGAAATTATCTGAAATGAAATACATTTTCCCAAAAGGCTCTCTTTTGCTACTGGACCACGCAAAATGTGAGGGCCCAAGTCTGCGCGTGCCATTTGCCCAACCACAGCTGAAGCAAATATCCTCAAAAAAATCTGGCTGTGTACAGGTGACCTATTTCTGCTATACTATATACAATTATTCTACTGCTTTATTCAGTTTCCCATTGTGAAGGTTCTTTAGAACGTGCAAATCGGTTATTTGCACGGCTATGAAGTAGTTCCATTTTTTTGACCTTGTTAGGCCTACATATTTTGTATCAATTCGCCCGAGTTCTTTAGAAAGTTCAGTGAAAATTACCGTTAATTTGAAACATTGTATCAAGGAAAAACAACAAAGAAACACCGCTGCGCTGAATATGTCTGATTACGGCCTACCAGAAATTACTTTCAATGAACACCTGCTGCCGCGCATCAGTTGGACTTGATAAGTGCTTCACCAACAACTCCTTGCACGCTACCGCCGTTCAGCTGCTGTCCGAGGCTGGACTGGAGAGCCGGCAGATCAAACTTCACCATCAATGGGAACGTGCAGTTCAATTTACAACAATAAAAATGCCTTATTTTGATTCCATCAAGGTTTTTGACTGTTTTAGGCTATATGTAGCCTAGGTGGTAGACCCGCTGGTTAGTGTTCCAGCGTAGCAACTATTCATGTGGGACTATAGTAACAGTTTGAAATAAATACTTATTTAACAGCTTTAACTATCCAAATGAGATAACAAAAAAATTGTACATGTTACAACAGTAGAACACATGTTCCAACAGTAGAATAAGCGGGATAATGGACATCACTCCATTAGATTATCCGAAAATTAAATGCACTCCGCTGTGCGTCATGGGCACATTAAAACCTCGAACGTGCGTTTATTTTCTAATCTAGATTTCTAATCTAATGGAGTGTCGTCCATTATCCCTTATTATTATAATAATAATAATAATAATAATAGTTTTCTCTGTAAGGAAATACTGCTTTGTTCTGCTACTGGCTCACCAAACATTGTTCTCTTAACATAGATTCCTACCAGTGTTGCACGGTCTGCCCGAAATTAAGCGGTCGCCCGCAGATGACCGCGGTCACCCGCGGTTATGAGTCATAAACAAAATATTTTAATGATATTCGGGTCATTTGCGGGCGGGTCAGTTAAAATTAATTAAATATATATTTTCTACAAATAGGCCTACTTAAAATATCAAGAGAAAGCTAGCATCAATACAGTAAAGCATCAATACAGTAAAGAAGCAAGACGCGAGTTAAAATAATAAAGACACCCCTTCAGGAAAAGCGATATAGGCTATGGTTATGGTCTAGGCCTACTTCTTGCGAAGCCATTTAAAAGTATGACAGCCAAAACGGGCAGCCTGCAGGAATAAATGTTATGGCACAGACTACACAGCCATATCTACCGGTATGTATAGGTTCGCGCATGCATAAAAGTTACCTTAGTTCGTTGTGTTTGTGACTTTAAACAGTGGATGTGCTTTAGTAAAGCTTTGTGTTTCATTCAGCATTATAAACCAGTTCTTACGCTAACGTTTTGACCAGCAATGTATCTCTCTTGCCTACCTCGCCTCACCATTTCTGTTTTCGAAAGAAAGATGTATGTCCATGGCCTTCAAATCTTATCCTAGTGTTCTTATCCTTTGTGCGTTGCGTGCGTGCTTGCGCTCTTATTCTCATTCTTTCTCCTGCGCAAACATTATGTCCTGCATGCTTACTGCGTGTAGTTCTACTGCATCAAGTTTCGTAAATAAATTAGTTTGTTTTTACAGAAATGGCCTACTGTCACACTGCATGCAGCCTATAACCAAAAGCACACATTTTGTAAATAAGCGGGTCGGATCGCGGGTCGGGTATAATTTTGTCCTAATTAATATTCGCGGTCCGAGTTGCGGTCGGGTTGATTAAAATATCGGGCAACCGCGGGCCGCTTGTGACCAAACCCGCGCAACACTGATTCCTACACCAAGGCCATGCAGAAATGCCAGCGGCTCATGGACACTAGCAGCATCGAGACGGAGGAAGAGGCGAGCGTCCACAAAAGACGGTGTGGACGCCCAAGGAGGTTCATTACGGAATCTTCAAGTGATGGTAAGACCTCTTAAGTACAGACTACATTATTTACACAATTTAAATATACTTTTTGCAATCAGTACAAATTGTATGGTATTTTATTTCAGATGAATCTGTTCTGCCACCTGCGCGTGCCCAGAAGCCTGTTTGTAAACATGTATGCACGCATTTAAGAAACCAGTCATATTTCCTACCATGGAACTACTGATATTCAACCTGATGGATATCATGTGATTGCGATCTGAGGGGTCTGTCTCTTTCTGCCTTTTTTCAGGTCAGCAGGTGTCACTGCCTCCACCACCTGCATGTACGTTTTTTTCCCCCCAGCAATTGTCTAATGTAACAGCATAGGTTCGTCTTTTGCAATGGCTTGTGCAAGAAACCTACGATAAATCAACTGACCGATATTCATATCTACTTTTTAGATGAGTCGACACCACACAGGAGACCAGTCGGTCGCCCAGTGCTGGATGAGTCAACTGTAACTCGTCCTACTTCTTCATCTTGGGACCCAGTTGAAGGTACAGTGGCTTTGAATTTTCCATTTCCAATTAAATGCAATTTCATGACAAGGGATTTGAGAGTAACTTAACTTTTTTTGTTGTAAATAGCAGAAGTCGTCGCACAGAAGGAGGTGACTCCTCAACAAGAGGGAGGTGACTCAGCCATGGAGATGGAGATGGAAATGAGAGGTTAGAAGACTCAAAAACTAACACCAATTTTTCCATAGCTATGAGGACATCCATTGTCCACATGGCACAGCGGATGGACGCGATGGAGGAGCTGCTCAGCCTGTTAAGGGGCTCACAGTCACTTCCGTCTGCTCCAGTCGAAGACCTGTTGCTGTCACCCTGCTCGACAGTCACCGAGCTGCACGAGTTTGACCAGAGTCTTGGTAACCAGGGGCCTCATGTACAAAGACTTGCGTGGATTTCATACTAAAACATTGCGTACGTGCAAACCTGAAAAGTAGCGTACGCACAAAAAAATCCTGATGTATGAAACTAATTGTTTGCGCTGCATTGCCTCTAAGTGTCGCCAACTGACGATACACATTGGAAATGTGTGTACGCCAGACATGAAGTTTGCGTGGAGGACCGCACACTCACTTTCAAGTCGGGCTTCGTACATCCGGACGTGAGCGTGAGAAGTGGCGTACGCAGCATTTTTGTGCGTACGCAAGCTTTGTACATGACCCCAGGAGAGGAGGAACAAAATGGTAATTAAATGGCCATAGTCCTGCCCTACACTGATAAACACTATATAATTGCAGAAATTCAAATCATTATAATACAAAAACTCCTTTATCCCAACTGCCATAAAGATGCTCAATGATAGGTAGCTGGCTACCTATATGTTATCCAGTGTGCAGTATTTTTTTGGTGTGGAGCTGTATGTGTAACTGTTGTTTTTTTTTTTCCCTTTAATTGCCTATGTATGAGCTGTGTATGTGTGATGCAGTGATCGTGAAGCCCAAGACAAATTTCCCCTTGGGGACAATAAAGTAAACTTTACTTTACTTTACTTTATAACTGAACTGACTTCTCTTACAAAATGAGATTGTAAAAGCTCTCCACTTTGTTCTATATGTATAATCTGTATTTCTACAGCAACTTTTCCTGGCGTCGCTTGGAGGGTTGACAGCAGGTGCTGCCATCCATCGTATGATACGGCGGGTGGCAACCAACAATGTCCTGAAGGAGTACAGCCTGCTGGGCAGGAAGGCGAAGAAAGCTTTTCAGGACCTAACACTCTGCAGGGTTTTAACAGGCAGGTGTTATTTCACTGTTTTCATCAGTATTATGCTTAGCTTGGCTGATAAGAGGTTTTAATTTAATACAGGTTTTAATTTAATACAGGAGTCTGGTGGAGGACTTTGTGCAATGGTGCAAACTCAATCATGTTCAACTCAACACTTCAAAGACCAAATAAATGGTGGTGGTTTTCCGCAGGTCTAAGCCCACTCTGCTACCAGTCCCCATTGATGGGGTCAATGTGGAGGTGGTAAGCACCTACAAGTATCTGGGTCTCCACCTGGACAATAAACTAGACTGGTCAGCCAACACTGATGCACTCTACAAGAAAGGGCAGAGCAGGCTGTACTTCCTGAGGAGGCTGCGGTCCTTCAATGTGTGCAGCAAGCTCCTCAGGATGTTCTACCAGTCTGTTGTTGCCAGCGTCCTCTTCTATGCAGTGGTATGCTGGGGAGGAAGCACAAAGAAGAAGGATGCGGGGCGAATTGACAGGCTGGTAAGGAAAGCTGGCTCTGTAGTGGGAGCTGAACTGGAGTGCATCACTTCAATATGTGACAAAAGGACTCTGAACAAACTGATCAACATCTTGGACAATGAGTGTCACCCACTCCACAGCAGTATTGTTAAGCAGAAGAGCCTGATCAGCTGGAGACTTCACTCACTGCCTTGCACAACAGACAGACTGAGGAAGTCATTTGTCCCCAGGGCCATTGAACTGTTCAATGCTTCACTTAAGGGAAGAGGAGAGATATACTTCTCTGCATAGTCTGTCTGCCTCTTCACCCCCTCCATGTTTGGATACTGTCTGTCCACTAGCCACTTTTTACCACTGTCTTTCTGCCTCACTGTTTGCATGCTATATTAGCACATATGCATAACCCCTCCCTCCATGCCACAGCCGAACTGTGGCCACACTTATACCTTTTCTTAAAATAGTTATATATATATATATAGACATATAGACTTTATTCTTGCACTGTTGCACTTACTCATTTGCACTATCACCATTGCATTATCACCGTGACACTCACTCACACAGAGCACCTTACCTTACCTTACTATGCAAAGAGAATCACAGGCTCAGTCCCTGCCTCAATCATTGCAAGCGCCTCTTAATTAATCAATCAGCACTATGTGGATACTGTTTTTAGAATTGATTTAGATTAACTCATTGAATGCCAAGCTGTTTTCGGAAGCTTTGTCCTAGAGTGCCAGCAATCTAGACCATTGTTGATTTTTGTACAGCCACAGCATATTTTGTGTTATAGCTATTCTGTGTTATAGCTAACACATACAATGGCTCGTTTGAAAGGTGAGACTTTAAGCTCTCAGTGGGTGCAAACCGTGTATTTCTACACGCCTCTGTTCCTGAGAAATCCCAAGCTAAACAGTGGCTAGTTTTCATTGAAATCCCTGTTTTTTTTTCTAGAAATGGAGATATTACCGACATATTCGGCACTCTGGCAAGGGCGTGCCCTCTTGTAAGCGCGACTCAGCCTACCACCCACTCCACTAGGCCCGGCTCATGGTGGAGATGGAACTCCTTCCTCAGCACGGTGTTCAGTCACTCCTTGTAATGTTTTTGACCTGTCGTGGTCAGAGTCATCTTGTCTTAGTAGAAAGGTGGACTCATCCAGCGTTGTCTGGCCAAAACGCACCTGCTGCAATATCTTTTTCTTCGACTTTTTCATTTCTCCCTTCAGCACCTGAGAAGTGTTGCCTGCAAAGTTTCTGGGAAGAGATCTAACGAGACCTGCCACCTAGTGGTAAACCCATGAAAATAAATGACCTGATATTGACCTGGCGTGCATGTCACTGATAGGCTAATCAGTGACTGATTCGAAACAAAGCGGCAACCATCAAAAGCCAAGTTAAGATCAAACGACCAGATAAAATGTCCAGATCTTGCGTTTTCATGAGTTTTCGATCGTCATATATTTTATTTCCATTCATCACAGAGTTCCCAAAATCACATATAAGGTGTGTTAGAGTGTCTAGTTTCGTAATTAAAAAAAAAAAAAAGCTAAAAACGTAATATTATGTTTTTGGCACTCAACGCATGGGAAGGAAAAACGTAATATTACATTTTTGGCACTCAATGAGTTAAGTGTTAGTTAGTATAATTTGTATTTTAGTATATTCTTTATCTTCTACTGTCCTTATTGCTTAGTTGTGTTTTTATATTATATACTTTTAATTACTTTTTCTGCTGTTAGTGAATGTGTGTGTGTTGTCTGTATGATACTGAAACCTTGAATTCCCCCTGGGGATCAATAAAGTATCTATCTATCTCTCTAATTTGACTTGTAACTTTTCTTCATGTTGATTTCTACTCTATCTGCGGCCCAGAAAAACTTTCCTGCGCCTGTTTATTCATTCCTGCTAATATATAATAATTCATTCCTGCTCATGCAGTTAGTGTAAAGTAATAATAAAATTGGTATGCAAAGGTTGCAATGTTAGGGGAAGATTCCCTAAAGGTTGCAACATTTAGGGAACGTTAGGGAAACGTTCCGAACCAAAACGTTCCCAGAATGTTAAGCAAACTTTCCATTGGAACCAAATACTAATGTTCCCGCAACCAAACGCTCTGGGAACCATAAATTGTTAGCTGGGTAAAGCCCTCCGACAGACTTCGCAAAGATTTGGAAAAGATTTTTGAAAGACTACAGTCTCAGACCTTATCACATCTAAAGACAAGGCATATAGTTTTAAGTCACTATAATTTGGAACAACTTGGGATCTTGCAGGGTCACTATTTACAAGACTGCAACTAGATTCCTTGAAATGATTTCCCATCGTGCTCAAATTATCAGCCTACTCATATCAAAGTCATATTTTCGTGTTTCTGCAGCATTGTTTAATGTGTGGCATCCTTAACCGATATAGAGTTGTTCTGTCAAGTGGAATAGCTGACTAATTATAAGAAGCAAAATAGCAAAGTATTATATCATGGGATTCATCAGGTCCCTTACCACAGGTGTATAAAATCAAGCACCTATTTTGGTGCTTGATTAATGCACCTGTGGCAAGGGACCTGATGAAACCCATGAATAGGCTACAGCTGTCACCTACTTTGCTTCTTCCTGTTTGATTTTTTAATTTCACTTATAGAACGCCAAAACATTACGCATATCTCATGGTGCTTTACAGAGTCTTAAACAGCTCAGTACGTTTTCATACCAGGAATAAACAGTTTTGAATCAGTTTATTGCCCAAATTCCAATTATGTCAATATTCTGTTTAACTTGTTTACAAGCAAGTAGAATGTCACATTTTGAGCATATTCCTGTTTACATAGCAATCGACATACGAATAAGTCAGCAGCGCAGACAAATAGGCTCCCAACGTCATGACGTAAATTTCCGTAAGACGTAAGATAAACAGGAACTGAAATGATAGCCTACTGAACTCAAAGTTTTATTTTCGTGTTTCTGCAGCATTGTTTCATGCGTGACATCCCTAACCAATATAGAGTTGTTCTGTCACGTGGAAGAGCCGACTAAATATGTATAAGAAATTACAAATATTATAAGAATAAGAAATAATCATATAGGCTACTGTTGTCGCCTACTTTGCCCCTTCCTGTTTGGTGTTGGAGAGAGGTCACTATTGGTTTTATAGTTCACGTCACTATTTGCATGAGCCACGACTAGAAAGACTTGCGATAATATCAAACATGTTTGATATTGTCGTAACGGCAAAACTAGAAAAGGACTGACTCCGACTGACTTAAAACCGCTAAGATTGGAACCTTACACTTAACAATCTAGTTGACGTGAGCGCGCCGCGATTCCAGCACAACAAGTCGCCGACTATGAAAACAGACCAAAATCGTACAATGTAAGGCCGCCATTAGTTACGGCTTCCACTCAGGCCCGGAGTGGGTAATCGGGAGAATTCCCGGTGGGCCGCTTCACTTTTGGGCCAGTCGAGGGAAAAATATTGACATTTGTCACGTTAATCTATCTTCTCTTAAAGGTGACTACACACGTTCGCATTCTATGCCTAACACTGCAGTCTCTGCATGGGTTGTTCTCCCCTCCCAAGAAGAGTTAATTGGTTGGGTCCATATAGCCCGTCTTTCCTAAAAAGTTTTCTCAGATACCAGCCGGGCCGGCCCTACCGTAGTGATAAGCGTCAGGGAGGATGGATGGTAGAAAGATGCCATGAGGGACTGAAAAAAGGCCGGGTAAAAAAGACTTGGAGGGAAATGCTGCCAAATGTGCCATGCTTCCAATTTTTTTTGAAGGACAGACATAAGTGGCAACTGGTAAAGAGAGATAGCCATGATTAACGGCGTAATTGGGCTAATAACCTACTGGACGTTGTAGCGTTGTCAACCTATTCGCAAGTAACATATTAAATGAATTAAAATATTAGCATTTTGGTATCATCCAATATGGGTATTCATAGACTTTGCAAATATTATGCAATATTGAGAGATATATTGATAACTCAAGCTTGATCTGTGTATGCAGTAGCCTATAGGCCTAAAAACAAAAGTAGTCTGAGCAGCAGATTAGCCAGTCCCCTGCTGAAAATGATGAGCCCGAAATTAACTATGACTATAGGGACAAGTAGAAAGGATAATAGAGTTAACCATATGAATTAAAGTTATTTTATGGAAGAAAGAACAGTAGGCTATGACAGCAGTAGGCTACATGATCAACCTATATGGCTTGTTTGCTCAGAAGTGGCTGTAGTAAAGGAGCAAATCACCAAACAACATGATAGCTGACCCATGCAGAAAAAAAACATAGTTCAATATGCCTCTTAGTGGAATTGTGGGATACCTTTCAAATGCTTTATTTCTTCCTTCCTGTTTTTGTTAACTTATCAACCTACCCTTGTGGAATAGTGGAATATTAGCCTATAATAAAAACTACAGGATAGTAAGAGCTGAAATGTTGCCTTATTTATCCAATTTCCACCACCACTAAAAAAGTGGGCCGGTCTTGGGCCTGAAACTCCCGGGCTGAACAGTGGCCCCACTCCGGCCCTGCTTCCACTCACACTTGCGTTCCATCAGTGCATGCCAGTGGGTGTTCCCAAAAGTAGCTATGCAAATGACTTAAGGTATAACCGTAATTTGATTGGCTGGTGCCGTCTGTTGTTGTCCATCGGTGTAGCAAAAGTTGAACTTCTCAACGCGAGCGACGGGAGCAACACGACGCAAAGGAATTCAGTTCGGCAATGGATGACGTAAGCCCATGTAAAATGAACGCTTCTCCAGCACTGCAACGCACGCAACTGTGTGTGGGAGCCGTTTGCTCTTGGATTGCAATGTCTAATTTCCAAATTCTATTTCCAGTTCTAATTTCTTGGTATGGCTGTGCAAATTCTTCAGCGGCTTGGACAGTTTGTCTTTTTTTTTTATTCTTCAGACATAGAACATAATAGATGGACGTTGATGTTTTCCTCATTCTTCACTAGTCTTCAAAGGTGTGACTTTATTTTCCGCCACTGCCAGTGCATGTTTGTCAAGCTCTGTTTTTGTTGAATATGGTATTGTGCTGGCTCACTATATACATTTTTCATCAAATTCTTCAGATCCAGGAAGCTTGTTTTACATACAGTACATTGTCCAAAGTGACATACAGAATATTGAACATTGCATAACAATATCAATAATGAAATAAACAAAAAACATAAATATACAAACCATAACTCTAAGAGAATGAATTAATTATGTTATTATCCATTAAATCCAGCTTAAGCATTGGCCACTCCGAGGGGAACACTTGTAACATTTAAATTGACCCGAATGCACCACTCAAAAGAACTGAGAAGTATCTTGATCAAATAGGATACAACTCACTTACACTTACATACACACACACACACACACACACATATATATATATATATATATATATATAATATATATATAATCCAACATGTGTTTACAGGTAGTGGTGTTTTTGGCCTCACCGTCACATTCATTTTGATGGTATTGTAATGACTGACAACTCGTGGTCCAATCAGTAGGCTGTATTATGTCAGAAGCGGGGAGCACAGGCAACATTACAGTGACCACACAAGGGACACACAGACAGCATTACAGTGACCACACAAGAGTAGTCGCTAACACTGTACAAATACCAATAAAGCACCCACATCCAAATCCTACAATCGGGTGCTGGCAGGGATGGATTACTGCACGGGCCTACCGGGGGTCAGGGGGCCCTGAAGCCCAAGCCTTTACATGGAATCATTGCCTCAATATCAACAAATCAGGATGTAGGCTATGAATCTGATTGAATTTAGTATTGGCTATCCCCAAAATGCACCAGAATACAGGAAATCACATCAAACAAATTAAAAAAATTCTGGGGGAGGACCCCAAAACCCCCCCTCCCACATATGCAACAATTAGTGAGGGGCCCTTGATACGTATGGGCCCAGGGGCCCGAAGGTTCATAATCCGCCCATGTGTGCTGGACGACATGGGCAATACAAAATAAGTGCAGAGATTCTGCTACACCAATAGCTCCAAATATAATTTGATGCGATAATTTGGGCGTTAGCCCTTCATCAGACATGTCATCAGACATTTAGGCATGTCAGTCTGAAGAAGGGCTAATGCCCGAAACGTTAGTCGCTAACACTCACACAATACACGAACAGGGTAGTTATGCTCACCCCGACACGAGGGTTATACAAAAGGAAGAATTAAGGAGGGTTACACACAGAGCACTATACCACAACCATAATACTAAAATAAAAGCTAAAAAGCACACACTTAACCCACACAGATTTCCTTGAACACCTGAATAAAAGCTTTTCAGGAAGTGTGTGGCATATACAGTAGGCAGCTGCTGAAGTAGGCCCAGGGGTTGTCACAGTCATGTTTGGAGCTGTAGCATCAGCAGAAGTCCTGTAAGGACTAGCGTAGAGGCCATGCTATACTATTGTCATTTGAAAAGCTCAGCAGGCAGCATATAGGCTTGAAGAATGAGCTGCTTGTTATAAGATGGTACAGAAGACATCCATCTTACAGCTGATTTCAGAGGTGATCTGTGGCCTGGGCTTTCTGACTGTGTGTGTGTGTGTCTGTCAGTGTCTCTCTGTGTATGTGTGTGCGCTGTGAGTGAGTAAGTGAGTGTGTGTGTGTGTGGGTCTGTCTATGTCTCTGTGTGTGTGCGCGCTGTGAGTGAGTAAGTGAGTGTGTGTGTCTGTCTGTGTCTCTGTGTGTGTGTGTGCTGTGAGTAAGTGAGTGAGTGTGTGTGTCTATGTGTCTTGGGCCCTTTGATTGATCAATTGGTTGAGACCTGAAGGTCAGCACAGGGGAGCATCTCCACATTCATCCATTTGTTTCTCCTCTCCTCCTTCCTTCTGGTTAGCCCTACATTTCTTCCTGCCTTTTCTCTTCCTCCATCCTTCCCTGCCTGTGTGTGTGTGTGTTAGGGCTGGGATAAACGATTATTTTTTAAACGATTAATCTAGCGATTATTTTTTTGGATGCATCGATTAATCTAACGATTCATTTTTTCAAGTCCGATTCAATTTCGATTCGATTAGATTATCGATTATCTCCCCATTAATTGACTAAAAGCAATTTATACATGTTGATTTATATATCTGAATAAAAAAACATGAATTCCTTAACATTGCAATATATGTTTATTGCTCTTAAAATTCCAAAATAAAAGACTATACAAGTGCAAAGTAATGCATTCTTAGTCAGAGGTGGCATTCAATAAAGTTCAGTAGTGTATAGGTCTAATTGAGTGCCTGTCACTTTAAGACGTTCGTTCCCTCCAATTGTAACACTAATGCAGTTAAAACGCAGCTGATGTATGGATGCAATTCATAACGTAGATAGATAGATACTTTATTGATCCCCAGGGGAAATTCAAGTTAGTTCAAATAACAGTTTGTACTTCTCCTTGGGACAAGCACTTTTGAGTCTTGGAAAACACTTTCCATTTACATCGGGATTTTGCAAACATTCAGAGTCAATAAAATGAGCCCTGAGTAACGAAATTGACAAGCAGCTGTAAGTAAGCATGCTAAACTCAACATCCAAACAGTATTCTAACGTTAGCTTTGAGATACTGCTTGATTGCATAACTTAACTAAGTTTAGTCTCCTCAACGTACTGTTGTGATAGACCTTAGCAGAGTTAACTTGACTGCAGCAGTTTTTCTAATTTTACAAATTTGCACAGCATGGTCATGATGCTAAGCGGATTTAATAGCAATTTAGCCAGCCGTGTTCTATGCAATGCTTCTATGTGGCAACAACAATCCTTCAACAATCGTGAATATTTTGTGTTAAATGCACATGCAGAGGAGGGGCAGCGGGCTCGTTACGAGAGAAAGCGGGCGGGGCAAGGAAAGGCTGCGTGCGTAAAAAGTGCAGCTCAAAGGATTTTATCTTATCTTTAATTTAAATAGTCCCAGCCCTAGTGTGTGTGTGTGTGTATAAAAAAAGAGAGAAAAAACAGATATCTTTAATATCCGTTTTAATGGATCAATTATCTCGAGGCACATAAAAAATCTTGCGCTAAAGACTTGCACAGTTATTGGTTGATAAAACATGGCAATGAAAACAAATAAAAAACTAGATGTACCGCAGAGCGGTACAAAATATGACCGCCGCCCAGTCCAGCACATTTTTTCCACAAAAATAAATCACGCTGAAAGGCCTATATGATTCTAACTGTCTCACTAAATTGCATTATCCACACTCAATTCTCACTGGTATCTGCTAGACAACAAGTACCAAAACATGATTAGTGCATAGATTTCACATGTAAAATTCATTTTATAAATTCTTGAATTGTGTGCATGTACATGTTTATGTTATGTGTGTGGGTGTGTGTGTATGTGTGTGTGTGTGTGCGTGCTTGTGTGTGTGCCTGCGTATGTGCCTGTGCATGCAAGCGTACATATGTCTACTGTGTGAGTATGTGTCATACGTATGATTACTGTGAATGTATGTGTGTGTGTGTGTGTGTATCTGTTTGTGCACATGTGTGCACATGAAATGGGTTAACATGACCCCTGGAGGCAAACATACGGAAAAAAATGGTCATCCTAGGCCCTACAGTTCTCAAGATATTCACAGAGAACTGTGTCTGCCCTACCCTCCTTTCGGGGGGTCCAGTCCAGCGGGGGGGCTACAGATCAAAACGAAAAATGACGGTTCCATGCTATCCATGTGGGGTTACATGCCCACCAAGTTTTGTGTACCCCGGTCTTTCAGTGTCCCGGGAATCCCTGTTGGTGTACGTCACTAAATGTACACATAAATTATTTTATTGTAAGGCCCCCCATGAACGAAAGTACACAAAACTTGGCATGCATTCGGAGGGTGTCATAATGATCCTACACTTTTATTTTCGTGCAGTTTTGATCTTGTCAGCCAGAGATATTGTGATGATTTTTTGCTTTTTAATTTTTAACTAGGTGGCGCTATACATGAAATAAGTGGTAATGGGATGGGTTGACATGCCCCCTTAAGACCAACATACATAAAAAAGGTGGACCTCCTAGGCCCTACGGTTCTCGAGATATTCACAGAAAACTGTCTCCGGCCACCTACAGGCCAGTTGGTGTATAGTAACATAAATTAATTTATTGTGTGGCCCCCCATGAACGGAATTCCACAAAACTTGGCGTGCATACAGAGGGTGTCATAATGATCCTACACTTCCAATTTTGTGCAGTTTTGACTATGTTAGGCCACAGATACCTGCGATTACAACACCTCATTTTTACTTTTTTGTGTTTAACTAGGTGGCGCTATACATGAAATGAGTGGTTATGTAATGGGTTGACATGGCCCCTTGAGATCAACATACAACAAAAAAAATGGTCCTCCTAAACCCTACGGTTCTCGAGATAAACGAGAAAAACGATGGTTCCATGCTATCCATGTGGGGTTACATGCCCGCCAAGTTTCGTGTACCCCGGTCTTTCAGTGTCCCGGGAATCATTGACGGAAATTTGGGCATGCGAAAAAGAAAAATTCTGACTAAACCTATATGACCGCCGCTTCGCTGCGCAGCGGTCATAATAAATAAGAAAAAGTACACTATAAACCGTCATCTATAGAAAGCATGAGAGTGAAGGGGAAGGAAAAGCATTGTAAGACATCAAAAGAAAATGAAAGGTTTGACTATCTCAAAAAGGACACGATAGAAAGCCTGATTTCTTCCCTATACTGAGTGGATCAGTGGGTGGTCAAGGTCTCCTGCAGAGGGGGCTCCAGTTGTTACTAAGGTTACTGAGAGAAGAATGGAGACCTGGACACACAAACGATAAGCTGGTTAGAAAGAGAAAAAGAGGCTCTTGAATTGTGTTAAACACATTTCTCATCAAGGTCAGATGACCAGGTCTGATGGATAGTGGACTGAAGGAGATCAGACAACTTTATACAGATGGATGGTAGGATAAATCGAAATATGGCTGACATACAGTTTTTTTAAGTATATTTTTTGGCCTTTTTATGCATTTAATGACAGGACAGCGGAGAATGACTGGATGCATGTGGGAGAGAGAGTCGGGGTGGGTTCCGGAAAGGACCACGGGGCGGGAATCGAACCCGGGTTGCCGGCGTACGGTGCAAGTGCCCCAGCCATTCACGCCACGGCTGTGGCATTATCAAGAGATAATCACCTGAACCTGGATGTATGGAAGACAGACAGATAGACAGTTGGATGTATTCATGATCAAGAGATATCACTTGGCCCTGAATGTATGGAAGATGGATAGATAGATAGTTAGAAATAGATAGATAGATAGATATAAATAGATAGATAGATATGGGTGGATGGACAGATTAAAACTGAGTGCACACATGGGCCCTCATTAATGAAACGTGCGTACAACATAAAGCAGGTGTAGGAGAGGTCATAGGATTAGCTCATTTCCACGCAAAGCATGGCATTTATCAATTTGAACGTGAGCGGTGGCTACGCTCGAATCTCATGTCAGGTCTCAACGCGTGTACGCAAGTTTTTGAGGCGGCATAGAACGGTGCAGCAGTAAATCGGTTGAGTTGAATCCATGGAATATCTTGGACCTAAGACTTTTCCTGCACATTTGTAGCCTACTTGCCGTAATGTAGCCTGTTACTGTATGTTGACACATTTGATGACTTTGGATAGCCATATAGGCTATGTGGAGAGGATTATTGTCTCCTTGGAAAACGCAACAGTCATACATTATTTTTGATTATTTTCAAAAGGCAAATGGCAGTGACATATAGTTTTGAAATTAATGTATTTGTAGTATGATGCGTTCTCTTTAAGCTACTTGCAAGGTCACTGTGGCTATTTTGAGGTCACATAATCTTTTGGACATATAATGTACCTCCATGTTGTAAATTCTAGGGGCGAGGCCTTTAAAACAAGCATATACAGTATAGGAGCATGATATTTAAATTAGTGCTCAGATCTACGCTGGTTTCTATGCTCGCTTGATAAATGAGAATCATGATGAGCAGATGCGACCACTGTGTGGATTCACTGGTTGTTTGACAGCAGAGGTCTTTGAGCTCCCTCACATGTATTGGTCAGACAGATCAGTATTTCATGAATGTCTGCTGTGTGTGTGTCAGTCTATGTGTGTGCCTGAATGTGTGTGTGACTGTCTTCCTGTGCGTGTGTTAGGGTTGCCAACCGTCCCGAATTGTGCGGGACATCCCGTGTTTTGGGTGATTTTGATTTGTCCCGTCAGGGACAGCTCCAGTCCCGATTTTCAGTCACAGCTCATCGGCCTTGTTACTGTAACTAGGCTACTGTAAACGCACAAAGTGTCCAGTGCCGCCGCAACCACGTGCATTTCGCACTGTGCGCACGACACCAAGGGACAGAGGGGCACCACAATTTAGGCTACCAAGAGAAGCTTTACTGCAAGCTGCTTTTCACTCTTGATTACAATGTTAAAATGCAGCAACAGCATCTTAGACCCCGTTTACACGAAGGGAAAACGCAGATATTCCCCTGCGGTTTGGCCTCTCGTTTACACCAAAACCCCGTTTTTATCACAGAAAACGATTATTTCTCCGGCCAAAGTGGAGATTTCTGATAACGCCGGTTATGTGCTGCCGTGTCAACAGGGATAAACGGCGTTTTAGCTTCTTAAACGTCACATTATGCGCCAGAAAATACAGTTACAGTTTCTTTGGCTATGATGAGGATTATCATGGATGCTGTTAAGGTGCTACTCATTTTTACTTTTGTGCAAACGCTTCTGGCCTGTTTGCATTTGCAACAACTGCTCTACATGGAGGAGCAGAGGCGAAGGATCGCACCAGAGCCCATCTTATTAGGCATTCTCTGATCGCACGGAGGTCAGCATTTTTACTGCTCGTATTAGTCGTTGGTGTCGATTCTGAGGATTTTGATTGGCCAGCATGGCTTTATTCCTTTCCCTACACTGCCACCCATAGGTTTGGCATAGTTATTATGGCACTTGACAGCGTATTTATGCGGGTTGATGTAAATGACAAGTTTTTTGAAAACAATGTTGTGTGCACAATGTTATTATTGAAAACGGAGGGGGGGAAATATTCGTTTCTCTTAATACCCGGCTATGTGTAAATGTGGCCTTACATAACAATGATACTTTTTGGGTCCTCTCAGTCTCCATTAGCCTATGCACCAGATCTAACTTGAACGTTATGCTACCTGTTTTAATTGGGAACGAGAGGGAGAGAGGGTGGAAGTTTCCAGCTGGCTTGTCATTGTTGGTAATTGATTTCACCTTTTTAATATAAGAAACTTTTAAAAGGAAATCATGAGAATAACAAAAACAACACGAGGAGATTGCAGAGTTATCCGGTTCACACTAGGCTACTGACAATTTATAAAATGTGAGGGCACTTTGACATAGGCTACAGGCACTGTGATTTGGACTGTGAGAATATGAAGAGTGGTCTTTGCTTTTGTGTAATGGAATTAAATTGGTGAGTTGAAGTCTTCAATAATACGTTTCCCTTAAACTAAGCATTTACATAAATAGGCTATGCCAATTGAAACACTTTCCACTGAGATAGCTAGGTGGCTATCGGTTCATAATTCACTTTTAATTGCAAACAGAAAATATCAAGCTAGCATCATTACATGCTTCTATTTCCACAGGAATGAAGGTTGTTTATACCAACTTAATATACTTATCATTGTTAATAAATGTGGCACAAACAATGTTAGAGTTTGTGGACGACTAGTCATAGGCTATATTTGAATGGAGCTGGCAAAATATTATGAATACCGTGTAGACAATGCTCTTAAAGTGACAGTGCACCATCAGCATCAAATCGGTAGTATTTCTTAAGAAGTGTATAAAATAAAAACAAAATGACTTTTTCATTATTACCATTTGAATTGTGTGTGTATATATATATATCAGAGGAGGCTCCTTCATTGAGAAAAGGGAGGAACACCCTCCCTAAAATTTTAGAGAAAAATAAAAAATATATAAAGTGAATTACTATTCTGATAAATTACTGTTAATATATTACTATTTGAACACTTTAAATGAACAAAATCGTTCCCCTAGGTCAAAATGCCAACAGCACCCCCTATCGCAATTGAAACTTACTGTATGGAGGAGCCTCGGACCACAGCGGCTCGTGAATCACGTCGTTTTCAATGGCCAAGGGAGGTAGCTCCTCCGTACAGTAATTTTCAATTGCGATAGGGGGTGCTGTTTTTAGCGGCAACGGTGAACTAATGAGCAGCTAGCTGCTCTGCAGAGTTGGAGGAGGAAGCAAGAACGTTATCTGCAGTCATACAACTAAGAATCTTGTGTTGAACGGAAAGCTTGTTTTTTTGCTCCTGAAATAAACAGTACAATGGAATCAGAGGACAAAGTCCATCTTTTATACACTCAAATACAGTGCAAAAGTTAGGATCAAAGCAGGAAGACCAGATCCAAAAATGAAGGATGGTAAGGCTAGTGTAGGCTACTGAATGCTACGTAGGCTAGTATGACAAATAGCCTACTCGTGACTAACTGGTAACGTTAGCACTGGTCTGTCACAAACGTGGACAGTTCAGGGATTTGGTGATAAAAACATTTTCGGATAGTTGTTATAATCATCCAAGTTATGCCTCAACTAAACAACTGTTAAATGATGTTCTTTTGTTTATATGCTCTTGTTTTCACCGTTCTAACTCTATCTTTGGATGGTTACATTGTTAATGAATGTTTCAGACCATGATGCATTCCTTTAATGACGTCTTCAATAACATTTGCCTTTGGAGTATAAATTCCCACTTAGCTATTACAACCTGTCTTTAAATAATAGCAATTTGGCTTTAAAAACATTAGCATGTTACAAATAACCACTTTTAAGGTCTATTTTTAATGGTCAATAGTTACATGGTTTTATAAAACAAGTGTCTATTTTTAGTATTATAGACTTTTTTGCAAATGTATTACTTTTTATAATTTTGCACATCAGGAAAACAGTGTTTCATAACTAGACCTACAT
This sequence comes from Alosa pseudoharengus, assembly GCF_046254945.1. Lineage (NCBI taxonomy): Eukaryota > Metazoa > Chordata > Actinopteri > Clupeiformes > Clupeidae > Alosa > Alosa pseudoharengus. The sequence goes on from NW_027468685.1 coordinate 5,483,945, forward strand.
ATCTTCCCTGACATCCCAGACCTAAATTTACATTTATTTACATTTACATTTATTAATTTAGCACTATTATCCAAAGTGACTTGTATATTTAAATTATATTACAAAGTCTATTGTCCCTGGAGGGGTTTGGGGTTAAGTGCCTTGCTCAAATGCACAATGGTGGAAGCCAAGAATTGAACCCACAACTTTTCTGGCTACTGCATGCTATCCTAGCTCCTTAGGTCAGACCCCCCCTAAGAATGTCAGAACAGCATTTATTGCACAACACTGCCAGTTAAAATGCTACATAGTACATTCTGCTGCTATAAATGTGTCTGGGTAGATGGCCTATATACTCGTTCACATATGCCACCAACACCATCACAAACTTACATTTGCCACTAACACCAATCAAGCGGACATTTCTTCCTCCGTTATTTTTTTAACCACCGGCCGCCACTGATATATATATTTGTGTGTATAAAAGATGGACTTTGTCCTCTGATTCCATTGTACTGTTTATTTCAGGAGCAAAAAAACAAGCTTTCCGTTCAACACAAGATTCTTAGTTGTATGACTGCAGATAACGTTCTTGCTTCCTCCTACAACTCTGCAGAGCAGCTAGCTGCTCATTAGTTCACCGTTGCCGCTAAAAACAGCACCCCCTATCGCAATTGAAAATTACTGTACGGAGGAGCTACCTCCCTTGGCCATTGAAAACGACGTGATTCACGAGCCGCTGTGGTCTGAGGCGTTTATAATGGACTTCAATGAGGGGCTTGAGGAGGAAGCTCCTCCATACAGTAAGTTTCAATTGCGATAGGGGGTGCTGTTGGCATTTTGACCTAGGGGAACGATTTTGTTCATTTAAAGTGTAGTAATATATTAACAGTAATTTATCAGAATAGTAATTCACTTTATATATTTTTTATTTTTCTCTAAAATGTTATGGAGGGTGTTCCTCCCTTTCCTCAATGAAGGAGCCTCCTCTGATATATATATATATATATATATATATATATATGTTATTTTTTTGGGGGGGGGGGGGGTCCCGCATTAGAAGTGAAGTATCCCTCATTTGGGGTTGAGGAAGTTGGCAACCCTAGCGTGTGTGTGTGTGTCTATGTGTGTGCCTGAATATGTGTGTGTATGGCACTTCCTGTGTGTGTGTGTCTATGTGTGTGCCTGAATGTGTGTGTGTACTTGTATGTGTGTGTATGACTGTCTTCCTGTGTGCATGTGTGTGCTAAGGGAGGTCAGTGTGAGGAGGAGGAGGAGGAACACTCCAAGGAGAGATGGTGTGAAAGGCATTTCAGAGAAAGGCCACAGGGGGGCTGACATTTAGGGACAAAAACAGATTAAAAAGGGAGAGGGGACGTGTAGTGTGTGTGTGTGTCTGTGTGCGTGCGTACGTGCATATGTGTGTGCGTGTGTTTGTATGAGAGTCTCTCTCTCTGTATGTGTGTGTGTGTGTGTTTGTATGAGTCTCTCTCACTCTGTGTGTGTGTGTTTGTACTGTATGAGTATCTCTCTTTGTATGTGCATGCCTGTGTGAACTCAGTTTGCAAGGACTGGTATTTTCCCTTGGCCCTTTCTCTAATTCAGTGTGAAGGATTTGGCCAGAGGAAACTTGGAAGGGAGAAAAGTAACAAGGAATGTGTGTGTGTGTGTGTCATGGAAAATAACAAGGGAGACCAATTCAGTGGCACAACCAATATTTTGTGTACAACTGTCATTTTGTTGTTGCTGTCTATGTGCAACAGAGTCAGAGCTACACAGAGTGAACCCAACAGTCGGAGGCAGTGTGTGTGTGTGTGTGTGTCTGTGTATGTGTGTGTGAATGTGTCTGTGTGCGTGCATGTGTGTGTGTGACAGACAGAGAGAGTGGCAGTGCTGAAGGAAATAGAGGGCAATGATGAGAAAATAGAGAGGATAAAGTTCCGCTTCCTTACACACACCCTCTGTCTGTGCAATTGTGTGTGTGTGAGAGAGAGAGAGAGCAAGAGAGGCTATGTGTGTGTGCGTGTGTCTGTGTGTCTATTTCAGTTTCTGTGTGTGAAGTAACGTACAATAAATGTAATGCAAGTGTGTGAGTGTGAGAGATGCAGCCATCTACTGTGGGAATAAAAGTTATGAACACCCAGAGAGCACTAGGAACAAGTGGGCATGGCCAGTACACACACACACACAAACACACACACACACACACACACACACAGCAGTCCAACCCACTGTCTCTGCAGGGAAAGATAAACACATGCCTCCACAGGGAGAGGGGGCAAGAAGAGGAGGAGGAGAGAGAGGGATGGGAGGAGGAGAGAGAGGGATGGGAGGAGGAGAGAGGGATGAATGTATTATTCAGGAGGATGAGTGCAAGAGGGGCTCTTATGAACAGAGTAGGCAATGCTGAGCCAAGAAGTTAAAAATGAAACCTCCTACCCTGACCCCCCCCCCCTTTCTCCATCCCTCTCTTTATATCACTCTGCCTCCCTGTCACCAAATGAACACACACTATGTGCACTGGTGTAGTCTACGTGATGCGCGCACACACACACACACACACACACACAGTGGTGTAGTCTACGTGATGCGCGCGCACACACACACACACACACACACACACACACACAGTGGTGTAGTCTACGTGATGCGCGCACACACACACACACACACAGTGGTGTAGTCTACGTGATGCGCACGCACACACACACGCACGCACATACACACACAGTTGTGTAGTCTATGTGATACGCACACACACGCACACACATACAGTGGTGTATTCTACATGATGCGCAGACACACACACAGTGGTGTAGTCTACGTGATACGCACACACACACACACATACACACACAGTGGTGTATTCTACGTGATACGCACACACACACATGCATGCACGCACATGATGCGCACACACACACATAGTGGTGTAGCCTATGTGATACGCACACACACACACACACACACACACACACAGTGGTGTAGTCTATGTGATACGCACAAACACATGCACACACGCACATGATGCGCACACACACACACACACAGCGGTGTAGTCTATGTGATGCGCACACACACACACACACTCAGTGGAGTAGTCACCATCTCAGTATACCCACTTAAAATAGGCAACTATAGGTATTAACATTTGGGGTCTGACTCACTGTGGTCATTAAAGATCCCATGGCACTTATCGCAAAGAGTAGGGGGTTCCCCGGGGTCCTGGCTAAATTCCCAATCTGGCCCCCTAATCATCCCCCACTGTAATTGGCTCTTGCACTCCCTCACTCTCCACCTCAAGCTGGTGTGTGGTGAGCGTTCTGGCGCATAATGGCTGCCGTGCATCACCCAGGCGGGTGCTACACATTGGTGGTGGTTACTAGTGAGGTCCCCCCTTCCATGTGACGCGCTTTGAGTGTCCAGAAAAGCGCTATATAAATGTAATGTGTTGTTTTTGTTGTTAATCACAGTATACCCACTACAGCTAACTAGACTACATCACAGTATACCCACTACAGCTAACTAGACTACATCACAGTATACCCACTACAGCTAACTAGACTACATCACAGTATACCCACTACAGCTAACTAGATCACATCACAGTATACCCACTACAGCTAACTAGAATACACCACAGTATACCCACTACAGCTAACTAGAATACACCACAGTATACCCACTACAGCTAACTAGATCACATCACAGTATACCCACAACAGTTAACTAGACTACACCACTGACTCCATGTATCCATCCCATACACTTCCCTTTCCCATTAGTGCCATAAACGCAAGTAGATCTAGCATACACTCTTAAAATGAATGTGTTGGAAGCAACACAAAGTGTGTTGTCCCTATCTGGACACAGAGATGTGGTACAAATAACACTAGTTGTGTTGTTTTCAACACAGTCAATTTAAGAGTGTATATCTGGGCTGTGGCTGCTGAGATTTGTAAGTAGCTGCAAACGGGAATAATCACTCAAAGTTTTCTTTATTGGAGCAGGGCAGGCATATTTCTCTTTTAAACACATACAAGTTCAACTAAATTAAAGAAAACGACTCACAGAAATGTACAACTTTGCACTGCAAAAAGACAGGGCCATGGGCCTATGTAATACTGAGTTGGATGTAGCCTGAATAGTACTAGAGCTTCAAACAACTGTTGCGGGTGTGGTGGTCTCCTATTGTTGGCCTCAAAGAGGGCCTACAGCACATTCGCCTGCCTCAACGTTACCGCATGATAACAATAGACGTGCACTACTTGTGTTTTTGATTTTATTTTATTTTCCGTTTCCCGTCATAACCTTTCCCAGGAATCTGGAAATAGTCATGATCAGATTTCCCGGGATTAAACCCTATTTAATACTAATAATAAATTGTGAAATAATTTATTTCAACTTGGACTGTGGGCTGAAATAATTTAATGGCACTATCCATTTCCACACGCTTTTAATGATTTAATTATTCATTATCTACAGACTAGGCAGTACTCACACTATCCCATCCGTACCGCGTCTGAGTACACTTGACCCCTAGAGTCCAGTTTGTTTGATAAGTGTGAGCGCACTCCGCACCGTACCCAGCTGATCCGTGCCTCTGCCTGCTTGGAGATGTAGACTTGGGCACGGTACGCATCCAGTATAATCGCAAACTTGCCTTAGTTTAGAACATTAAAATAGTATAGAATTAGTATAGAATTATGGCATGATAAACACAACTGGTCCCTTCATTTGCCTGAGTGAAATGTTGATAATAAAATGCTCTCAAGCGAGATATAGCGATTTATAATATTCATAACTTAATCTTTTATTTCCTTTACTTTTTAATTATTTCACTGTCACGAAATCGCCTTGCGTATAAAACGCCTTGTGTATTTCTATATATTTCAAAATATATTGTGAAAATATATTTCAAATATATTTTTTTGTGTGTGGGTCTTTCTCTCTCTCTTTCTCTTTATCTCTCTTTCAACCACACACACACACACACACACAACACAGACATACACACACACAACACAGACATACACACACACACACACACACACACAAGACAGACATACACACTGCAAAACACTTCACTTGAGTCTGTCAAGAGCGTTGAAAGGAAATGTTTATGACTGTCCAATGAAGAGCTGGAAAGACAATTCCCCAAATCTCTCCCCTTCTCCAGACAATTCCCCAAATCTCCCCCCTTCTCCAGAAAATGACTCAAAATCTCTCCCCTTCTCCAGACAATTCCCCAAATCTCTCCCCCTTCTCCAGACAATGACTCAAATCTCTCCCACAATTCCTGAAATCTCTCCCCTTCTCCAAACAATTCCCCAAATATCTCCCCTTCTCCCGTCTCTGAGAGAAACTATCAAGAAAAAAAAAGACACAGACAGAAGACAGCAGGGGAGAGAGGGAATGTGAAAGAATGAGAGGGAGGAAAAGTGAGAGAGGTGCTTTTCAGAGCCAGACAGTAACGGAGTACATTTACTTGAGTACAGTACTTGAGTGCAATTTTGAGGGATCTGTACTTTACTCGAGTATCATTTTTGGGGAGTACTCATTACTTTACTCAAGTGCATTTGAGAGGCAAATATTGTACTCTTTACTCCACTACATTTCTATCCATAACCGTGAGTACCAGTTACTTCTAAAAAAAAAAAGGAAAAAAGAAAAATCTCGGAAACCCTCAATTTGTTGTTTCCCTCTCAAACGTGATTGGATTGTGCAGGCGCCACTGATTGGGACAGCCAATCACCTTCAGCTTTCCGCCAAAGTCAACTCCATGGTCAGATTTAGCTAAGAGACGAAACCATAGACGAAACAATGGATGAAGACGCAGCAGGTCCATCCCGGGAATGTAGAAAAACGTTGAGTCCGCACACCAGAAGCTGCTCCTTAGCGTTTTTTTATTTGTAGGCTATATCACCACGTGACGTTTCGGGCCCCAGCCTTTCATCAGACATGTTCTACTTGCTTGTGCCTTCCTGTCCAGCACCCAGTACTCAACTACTTGGATGTGCGTGCTGCACTCTTGAACTCCCATCCCGGGAATGGGCCAACCTGTGGCCCCACCTCGCCAGACTATTTCAATTTTCTGAACAAGTTAATGATAGTTTTCGCTTCAAGTGTTTCAATTACAAAATAGTATTTTGTATTTGAAATACCTATTTTAAATACATGTATTAGAAATACTGCCCATCCCTGGCAACATGGTAAAAATATGAAAATTACTTGATTTTACTTTCAATGCCTTTTACATTCTCCAAGGTATTAACATTAAAATGTTTCATAACTCCATGTAGGACGTTTCTGTAAATGTAAGCACTGTGGCAGTAGTAATGCAACATTTAGAAAATGTAGGCTACTCTTTTACACTTGATACTCAAGTACTTTTAAAAACAAGTACTTCAGTACTTTTACTTAAGTAGACATCTGACTGTTGTACTTTTACTTGTACTTGAGTAAAATTGACTCTTTTACTGTAATAAAGCTGTTTACTCTGTCCGCCTCTGGTGCTTTTATACAACAATTCTACCACAAACTAAATAATCTAAAAACACCCCATTATTGTTTAAAAATGTTAATTTCGGCATCGTTCTTACGCATCAAAAAATAGTTTCCTTTTCAATAGACAGCGTCTTGGTTGCTAGGTAACCAACATTCCAGATCCCTCGTTACGGGTCTTTGTGGTTTTTCGTGTCTTCATTGAAAGAAATGTTGAAAGTCGGCTGAAATCACATTCATATCTAGCTTTGCTGCATGCATGTTACAAGGACGCTGGGCCATGTCATGTAAGGGACATGGTACTGCAAAAAACCGGAAACATAGCCTACATTGCAGAACCACTCAACTTTATTAATTTATGGTGAATAAATATTACACTATTGTGCACAGCCCCATACTGTATGCTTTTCTGAAAATGACGATGCTAGCACGCTAGCAGCGGTTAGCTAACTATGCTAACATTAGTTATCTACAAGTCTCCTCCAAGTGACAATCATATTATACACAATGCTGGCAATGCTGAGAACAATTAGCATCCTCGTTTATCTTACTTACATTGAGTTGACTGTGTGGCTTAATCCACCGTGAAGCACTGTTTCGTTATGGTTTGCTAAGGAGTATCCCATTGCTTAAAATAGTGGAGAGCTGAGATATGAGAACATTGTGTCGAATCTTCGCATTGTATCGCAGAGTGATTTATTATTAGCTGTGCAAAGTCTGAGTTGAAATATCCAGGGATATTCCAACTCATGGAACGTCTCTCGGCCAATCAGAAAAAAAAAATAGTTCCATAGAACCCAATTGTTGTATAAATAAGCATTAAAACCCGTAATTCTGATTCTTAAAAATCATGACAAATGTACAGTCAACAACTATGGCTACGGTGTAAGAAATAGCCACCATAGGAATAGACATTGCTTAGCTAGCATGTTAAGTGCTAAGTGAACATGCTAAGTGATCTAAGTGCTAAGTGACTTTGTGGTTGGCATTTTAAAACATTATACAGTGTTTCTCAAGATCTAAAGGGATTTATTTGTAGAAACAATACAACAATGTCGCGCAGCGGCAATCTGGAAAAAAAGTCTTTCAGATTCAAAGCTATATAATATGGGCGAGGCCTGAACAAGAGATAGAAAAAGAGAGAGAAAAGGATAGGGAACAGTAGATCATGTGGAAGAGGAGGAAAGGAAGAATGAGTGATAGAGAAAGATGGAGAGTAGAACATAAACGCAAGAGAGGGGGATAGAGAGAGTAGTGAGAGAAAGAGGGAGGGAGAGCATGAGGTAAAACTGAGAGAGAGAGAGATCAATTTTAAAAGAGCTGCTATGAGCATACTTGATAGTTGTGCTACACTGTGATTTTACCTGACAGCCCTCATAGCTTCCATTGGGATGCGTTGTCACAGGCACAGAGGCTGGGATTGATTTTCTGAGTCTGGCCTCGTACGGGCGTGCGTACAGGGTTTCATAACAGCTCCATTCTCCCTCCGCCCAACACGCTCCGTGCCGACGCTGTGCGTCTGAAGCCCAACTTTTCCAGAATAATAAATAACATCATCCACTTTGGGGTAAACACTGGCAGATGTCTCCCAGCGTCACTGCCAGCCTCTCTCTGCTCCCTCATGGTGTTTGTAAGCCACAGCTGAAAGGAGTGGGTTTATGGATGTTTCACATTTCTACATTCACCAGCAATGTCGACCTTGGTACAGCTGCACAATGCAATGTTCCTATCATGGTGTTCATGCACTGTTATCAGTGTGTGTAGCAGCGCACCAAGACTCTATACCAACACATACTCAAAAGCCCAAAGCCTATGAAATACTGAAAGAAGTCCTGATAGGAACAGCATGCCGATGTTTATGTTATGTTCAGCTATTTCATGTTTCTACTGTTATTACAATATGAGGACATAACATGTGGTCCTATTCTGTTCTATACAACAAAAACAAAGTCTTACACTATTGTTCATCATAATGAAACGCTAGCCAAATACGACACCAATAAAAGCCAACTGTTCTCGTCTTGATGTTGTGTGTTTGTATGTGTGTGTGGTGTTGTGTGTGTTATGTGTGAGAGAGAGTGTGTGTTTACATGAATGTGTCTCAACACTATCATTTACATTTACACAAGCACAGACTGACACAATACATTATGAGACACATTACACACACTACAAAAAATGATACACACACACACACTCCCACTCAGTCCAAACAGGTTGAGATTTAGCAGTGGGCTTCAAAGAGCAGTTTTGGCCCAGGGCTAAGAATCTCACCAGGCATTTCATCTGTATGTGTGAGTCTCTCCCACCAGCTAAGTCTTTTGTCCCCTGATCAAAGGTGTGTGTGTGTGTGAGCGTGGAGCCAGCGGGAACATTTAAGCCTCCCGAGGAGAACTTGCATCCTGTTGTCGATATCCAGAATCAATATTGCACCCACTATCACACAAACACACACACGCACACACAATCACACAAAAACAAAGAGAGACAATAGAGACAATGGCCCTAATTTATCAACAGAGCGTAGAAACCAGCGTGGATCTGAGCAGACAAATCATCTCACAACGGGGCTTACGTGTGATTCATGAAACGTTCGCATCACTCCAATTCCAGCATAAGACTGAATGTGTGTTGGTAAATGTCGCAGCTGAAAACAAGCGTAATTTAGGCTAAATATCACGCCCCAATACATGCTCATTTTAGAGGTCTCGCCCCTAGAATTTACAACATGAAGAGACGTCCAAAAGAGAAACATTTCTGACCTGGGGATAGCCATAGTGACGTTGCATGTCCAGTTGAACCTTGTTCATTTAGAATTGCGGGAAACTATAGCAATTTACGAGCAACAGACTTTATTTTCGCAGAGAGAACACATACAAATACATTCATTACGAAACCATGCGGCACCTGCCATTTGTCACTTGGGGAAAAAAAATGTATGACTGTTGCACTTTCCAAAGCGAAACTAATTCTCTCCACATGTGACTATCCTACAACAGACAGACTGAGGAAGTCATTCATCCCCAGGGCCATTGAACTGTTTAATGCATACATGGGCAACATACGGCCCGCGGGCCACATCCGGCCCGTGAGCTTTCCCTGACCGGCCCGTGAAAGAACAATAGTCAAGAGCCTAGCATAGAGATAATGCACGCAAATCAATATTGTTGCTTTTATTTTGAAAGCGACTGCTATTTGTACGCCCATACATTTGTGCGTGGATGCATACGATGTAAACACCCTCACTGATGTGCTGGTGAATAGAATTTATGCTTCTGCGTCGACACAATGCAGTTGCCTCTAAGTCGGGGTAAACCTTTCAAAGTTTTGTGTCTCTTATGTCTGCGTCGCTCACCACCGCAAAGGTTGTCAGAACGAACTCCTGCTGTTTGTTGGAGATACGAAGTGTTAATTTCAAAACGTTACTTGCAGATAGACAGTTTACATTCGGATAACCCCGTCACTGTAACCAAAATATGTCTGAGTTTATTTGCAAAGCTTATGTTAGTGAACTAGTATGATGCTACAACCCCACAGGTTGCTTGAAGCAGCCGGCTCAACACACAGGGCGAGTTGACCAATCAGTTTTGTGCACAAAGTTAAAGCAAAAACATAGCCTACATTTTAAAAATAGTTTTCTTTGTGCATGTTGATTAACTAATGACAGCCTACTAATTTCTGCTTCACATTTTCATAGTCTAATTCTGCATAGAGTTAATTTAATGATGGTAATGATTTAATGATGAAATATTGCTGTGTTGATGAAATGGTGGCACAGGCCTATGGTTGTACTGACTCTTTCACATTTTCATGGCCTAGCCTAATTATATAGATATTGTAGTACTTTTTTATGTCAGCCTTTGAAAACTGAAAAAAAAAATGTCAATGTCAAAAAATAATTTTCGAGAATGAGGATTATATACTGGACATAGATTAAATAGCCTATTGCTGTTTTTCCTTGGTCTCCCTCACATTTTCATTTGTTCTTACGAGTAGTAAACAAAACCATATGATTTACTTAATGTTATACAAGAACAGAATAGAATTGGACAGAATTGAGTTCAGACTTGAGTTCGGTATTTTGGGTCCGGCCCTCCTCAACAGTCCCAGTTTGTCATGTGGCCCCTTGGGGAAATTAGTTGCCCACCCCTGGTTTAATGCATCACTTAAGGGAAGAGGAGAAATAGACTTCTCCGCATAGTCTGTCTGCCTCTTCACCACCTCCAATGTCTTTTTGTTTTTCTTTTCCCGTCATCTACTTCCTGAATTTTTGGTCAACGATACCCGGGACACCGAACCACCGTGGCACATGAAATTTGGTGGGTATGTAGCCCCACTAGACTTTTACGGAAAAATTTTGTTTCGTTCCCGGGGGCCACTCCCCCCCCCCGTGCTGGGCCCCCCGAACCGCAAAAAAAGCAGTTTTTCCTAAATAACTACCTGAACCGTGGCACTGAGGATACATTGTAGAGGACAAGAGTAAGAGCAGTATCCTACTGATGTTATTTCATAGCATCCTCTCTGCCTGCACCAGTATAAATGGTCAGTCTGAATAGAGTGGAGAGGTGAATAGCTGCTGAGGATTTCTGTAAGAACATTGTTTAATTAAATTAGGAAAGTATAATTAAATGACAAATGTAGTTTAATTATCACACTGTTACACAGCTGTATTACAACTTTTTCTGTTAGCCAATATTCTAACACACATACTAACAGAGCAGGCCGTTAAATCACAACTAAAACACATGTACACACACACACACACACACATTTACAATTTGGAACTGAGGACTGAAGCAAGAGTGAAAAGTCATTATGACCGCCGCGCAGCGAAGCGAAGACCGGGGTACACGAAACTTGGTGGGCATGTAACCCCACATGGATAGCATGGAACCGTCGTTTTTCGTTTTGATCTGTAGCTCCCCCGCTGTACTGGACCCCCCGAAAGGAGGGTAGGGCAGACACAGTTTTTTGTGAATATCTTGAGAACCGTAGGGCCTAGGACAGGGGTGGGCAAACTGCGGCCTGCGGGCCGGATCCAGCCCGCCAAGCACTTTCATCCGGCCCGCCGAGCATTTCATTTAGTTATCAGGCTGCTCGCTATTTTTTTCCTGCGATAGAGACGACGTTGGTTAGCTTTACTGCAAACTGCTTTTCACTCTCCTTAGATAACGTTTACAATGTCACTGTCAAAACATCATGTTAAATAGAGATAACATCATGTTAAACTAAGCTAACTCTTAGTTATCTCCTTTGCAGCAGATCTAACGTGAACATTATGCAATCCATTTAATTGGGAACGCGTCTGCACTCACGAGAGGGAGAGAGAGCCGCAGGTTCCAGCTGGCTTGTGATTGTTGATAATTTATATCTCCTTCTTATAAGAAAGTTTTAAAAGGAAATCATGAAGGCAACAGTAGCTCCCACTACTGACCATTTAAAAACTGTGAGAGGGCCCAGCCGTAGGTACAGCACTAGCCATAGCGGAGCAGGCAGAATATAATTGAGAAATAAACGTGAATTAAAGCGACTGTCTTAAAGCAACAGTGCACAATTTATACATTTGTTAAACAGCATAAAATTAGCAGTATTGCAGTATTTTTAAGCAATTAATATTTTAAAGCAAATACTTTTCATACTAAATTATAGGCTATAAAACATGTATTTTTTTATGCGTGTGTCGTGGGGGGGTTGTTGTGCGGCCCGCCGGCCAATTTTCAAAACCCAATGTGGCCCTTGAGCCAAAAAGTTTGCCCACCCCTGGCCTAGGATGACCAATTTTTTCCGTATGTTTGCCTCCAGGGGTCATGTTAACCCATTCCATGTGCACACATGTGCATAAACAGATACACACGCACACACATACATTCACAGTAATCATATGTATGACACATACTCACACAGTAGACATATGTACGCATGCATGCACATGCACAAACACACATACGCAGGCAAACACACAAGCACGCACACACACACATACACACATAAACATAAACGTGTACAGACACACATGCACACAATTCAAGAATTTCTCAGAATTATGAACAGGCAAGATGGGGGTGGGGTTGTATAAAATGAATTTTACATGTGAAATCTATGAACTAATCATGTTTTGGTACTTGTTGCCTAGCAGATACCAGTGAGAATTGAGTGTGGCTAATGCAATTTAGTGAGACAGTTAGAATCATATAGGCCTTTCAGCGTGATTTATTTTTGTGGAAAAAATGTGCTGGACTGGGCGGCGGTCATATTTTGTACTTTGTTTTTTAAGAGCTTGTCCTTGTGTCATTGCTACTCAATGTTACTCATGATGCAGACTTAAACTGTTTAACAAATGTCAAACATGATTGTACACACACACACACACACACACACACACACACACACACACACACACACACACTCCACTCTCATAGGAAAAACACACAGTGGTTTCTCAGCATGAAGTGTCATTGGGGACAGTTCTGACATTCTTCTCTGTGTGATATTCCTCCCTTCTCCGCCAGTGAGGTTGCACACACACACACACACACAGCCAGTGGGGCTGCACACACACCTACCCACACACACATTCCAACACTGACACACACATTTACATAGACACGCACGCACACACACTCACATACACAGTCAGAGAGACTGCCTACTCTGGTCCTGGATGTTGCATTTTATGTGGCTAACATTTTCATTATGTTTAACCGCACTTTTACATTCACACACACACACACATACACACACTCACACAGATACAATAACACAGATGTTTGACCTTTCGGGTGATTCAGATATGATGCGTACATGCGGATATTATGTGTGAACGCCACCCACGCACATGGACAGAATCCCCACGTGGTTGAGTGAGGGGGGGGGGGGGATATGATGGTAGCGCAGGTAGAGGCTGGTAGCACACAGCCACAGCGCATCAGAGAGGCCGTCGTCATCATCGTCATAATCATCATACAAAAAAATTGCACCAAACCCGAAATTAAAAATGGCACAAAACAAACCCAAGTGTCAGTTTGTCAGTAGCCTATAGGCCATGGTCAAAAGTGTGAAAAACATGTGACATGAGTGAACAAAAGTGTCGTATGTGACCAAAAGTGGCATTGACAACAACGACAACACGTTACATAGTGCTTTTCTCGACACTCTAAGCGCTGATGGCACAGGCCATGACTAAAGGCTCACAGGTTTGCGTACCATGGTCCCTGTCCGTTGCCGTGGTGGTAAGAGGGCTCTGACCTCCACACTGGACCATGAGGAGGGTTCTACTGGCCATGGGCCAGCAGGATTGGCCTCCACGCTGGACCATGAGGTGGGTTCTACTGGACGGGCCTGCAGAACTGGCAACCTCTTAATCACCTGCTGCATGTGCAAGTTGGGGTCAAGGAGCCGTTTGTTGAGCTGAGTGCTCTCCCTTTCCAGTGTGCGTTGAAAGAAACGTGTTGAATCAACTTTAACGCGCCCGCAAAGCTTCCCGAGAAGACGGCACTATATTTGAAAAAATGCTGCGCGTCAAAAGCTGACCGATGCCCATCTTTATGCAAATTAATCAGTTGAACGTGACGCGACTATCAAATGAAAGCACAAGGTTGTATGTCCTTTGTTGTACCACAATGTTGCCTATCGGAATATGTTGTTCAGATACGGCCCAACGTCTTGATACAGTATGCGCAGAACACAGAAGTAGCTATTGATTCCTTTGCTCTCTCCCACACAGACACACAGACTTGCACACACTCATGCAGATTTACACACACACACACACACAGATTTACACACACACCCACACAGATTTACACACACACACAGATTGATTCCTTTGCTCTCTCCCACACAGACTTACACACACTCACACAGATTTACACACACACACACAGAGATTTACACACACTTATGCAGATTTACACACACTCACGCAGATTTACACACACACAGATTTACACACACTCATGCATATTTACACACACTCACACAGATTTACACACACACACATATTTTGCACACACTTATGCAGATTTACACACACACACAGAGATTTACACACACACTCACGCAGATTTACACACACACACTCACGCAGATTTACACACACTCACGCAGATTTACACACACAGATACACCTGCGCCCACTCCTCTCAGCAGTCAAGCACAGCGTAATCTCACTGAAAATCAAAGGCACACAGGCAGACGCTCAGGGACAGGAGTGTGTGTGTGTGTGTGTGTGTCACTGTCAGCTGCAAGTCTGTATGTGTATATGTGACTGTGAGTGTGTAAGAGACTATGTGATGTGTGCATGCACAACTGTGTGTATGTGTAAATGTGTGAGTATGTGAGTGATTGTGTGTGTGTGTGTTTAGTGAGGGGTGGAACAAATGAAGGAAAAGACAGAGACAGAAAGTGGATATTGAAGCATGAAGCTTTCATATTGTGAGGAGAATCGACATCAATGGCATTATCCACAGTCAGAGACGGATCAAGGTAAATCGACATCTGTTCCACTGCCTGCTCACCGTGTGATTATGTCTCTGTGTGTGAGTGTGTGTGTGTGTTCATGCTACTCAGGTGCTCATCTGCTTCTGCATGGTTGGTGATCTCTCTCTCTCTCTTTCTCCCTCTCTCTCTCTCTCTCTCTCACACACACACACACACACACACACAATTTACGTTACAAAACATTCTGTGTGCGTTCACTGCAGGAGAGGCCGCAGGTGTATGTGTGTGCACATTAGTAAATATGTGTGCAGGTGTGTGTGTCTGTCTGTTTGTGGTTACATATGTGTGTGTCTGTTTGTGCTTACCTATGTGTGTGTGTGTGTGTGTCTGTCTGTCTGTTTGTGCTTACATATATGTGTGTGTGTGTTTGTCTGTTTGTGCTTACATATATGTGTGTATGTGTGTTTGTGTGTTTGTGCTTACATATATGTGTGTGTATATATGTCTGTTTGTGCTTACATATGTGTGTGTGTGTGTCTGTTTGTCCTTAAATGTGTGTCTGTGCTTACATATGTGTGCAAATGTGTGTATGTGTCCACGCGCATTTGTTGTGTGCGTGTGCTTGTGTTTGTGTGTGTGTGTGTGTGTCACTGCTGTACGGTGACAAATACTTCAAAAGCCCAGTCTGGTGCAGCTGTCCTTAGGCTCATGGTGGGTGATCCCCTCCATGTGTACAAGAAGCACACGGTAGGGTGTTAGGGGACTGTACTGGTGCCTACTGTGTGTGTGTGTTTGTGTGTGTGTGTGTGTCTGTGTGTGTTTGTTTGTGTCTATGTGAGGTGTGTGTCTGTGTTTGTGTGTGTGTGTGTGTGTGTGTGTTTCCAGTGGGGTGTGGGTGTTCCTACAGGGTCGAACAGCAGGTCGCTTTTCATGAGGGCTGCCTGTGATGTGTGTATCCAACACATACACACCAGCAAACCAATACAAAAAACACCACAAGCCCTACAAACTAACAACACCTAGTGTGGCAGAGGGAGAGAGAGAACGACAGAGAGAGAGGAAGGGAGAGAGAGAGAGAGGGAGAGAGATAGAGAGAGAGAGAGAGGAAGGGAGAGAGAGAGTGGAAGGGAGAGAGAGAGAGAGGAAGGGAGAGAGATAGAGAGAGAGAGATGCAATGAATACAAACAGCATAGAGCATGGAGAAAAAAAACGTTGACAAGTAGTGACAGAACACAAGTAAGTCTAAAAATCTGTACAATCTGTAGAGGTGGAAAATAAAATAGTGAGCATGAGTGAGCAGAAAAGGAGGGAGAGATAGAAAAGATGGAGGGATAGAGAGAGAATAGGGGCGGGTAAATGCTGCCGAGACTGCTGATTTCGGATGCTGAAACACCAATTAGGCTTTAACCGCTGCCAAATATGTTTCCCCATAAATACTGTGGTTCTCTCCCTCATCCTAGCAATTACTGTCTCACACTCTCTCTCTCTCTCTCCGACACACACACAAACACACACACACAAACACTTGTTACATTCCAGCACACATACACAGATGAACCTCCTCCACCCCCAAACACATCTTACAAACACACACACACACACACACACACACACACCAGTAAAAACTGGAACTGAGGACTAGAGAAAGAGTACAGACAAAAGGAAGAAGATGGCTAACAGAAAATGGCCACCAACTTACACACACATACGCCCCCCAGCGAACACAAACCACACAGATACCAGCTGTCTCTCACACACATACAGCTCCAGTTTCTATTACCCCCCCCCCCCCTTCAAGACCTTCACAAGACACAGACAAACACCTGCATTGTGTGGCACCTTTTACACACACACACACACACAACATTGAGCCGTGCAAGACACGCACACACACACACACACACAACACTTAGCTGTGCAAGACATTCACACACACACAACACTTAGCCGTGCAAGACACGCACACACACACACACACACCACACACACATGACAACCACTCATGCACACAGTAATAATAAACCAGACAAAGCCCCGCTCTGTACAAAGAGGGTGGTTCTTGACCACATTACTGTAACAACAAGCACTGGACTCGGTATAGTCAAAAGTCTGGCATGGGACACTACAAGACTTAAAGAAATGTTAATGAAATAGAAGGGATTTGCATGAGGGAACTCGTCATTGATTTCTTTGCAGCCTAAAAAACAATAACTGCACTGGGCAGAAGTCAAGCAGTTCTGCTGAAAGCCCATTTGAGCGGAGTGAGCCATCACGATCAAACAGAGAATCCACTCACAGTTAAGTCTCCCATTAAGAAACACGAGTATGAGTTTGAGTATACGGACGTGACGAGAGGAATTAAAATGTATAATTGACCACTAAAGGCACTGTGACGACTGTGTGTGTGTGTGTGTGGGGGGGGGGGGGGGGGGGGGGGGAGGACATAAATCACGCCTTGAGAGGTTGACTGTGAGGAATCATCTTTGATTAAATGTGGCTGGGAGAGTATGCTCTGTCAAGTGCACATCAATTAAAATGGCCTCAGCTCGCTCCAGCCATGTTAGCGCTTTCACATATTAATCCCCCAGTCTGCTCCCCAGCATATTAACATCAGCTGCTGCACTCCATGCTAACACCAAGGCCTGCCGCCAAGAGAAGTGCACTGTGGCCTTAAAGTAATAAAAAAAAAAACACCACCAAATATTAGGAAAGAAAATAGCTAATCATAACATTAGAGAAATAATAATTTAGCAAGCAACAAAATGGACACTTAGTAACCAAATGAATAAATAGTAAAAAAGTATGTAATAATAATAATAATAATAATAATAATAATAATAATGACTTTGCGTATTTCTTGTCATTAGTTTGAAATTAGTTTTGAATTCAGTGTTGATTAAACATTTAAGCAAATGTTACTGTCGGGACAGCTAATTCAGGTTCTGATTATCTCTGTCTCAGCAGAGACTGGGCAGAAGGTCAAGTAGCCGCTGGAGTCTGGGATAGTGTTGGCTCTGTCACTACTGTTAGCCACACACACACACATACACACACTAGTCAGAAAACACCTTGACCGCATGGGGAATCATAAAAACAAAACACCTTGACAAGCATAGACAGCATGGGTCAGTTTCAACGAACATTTTTAGGCCTAGACTTCAGAAGTTGAACTTCAATGATTGTTTAGTCCAGCAAAAGGGCCTGTCTAGGCTCAATGTCTGGCCTGTGTCTAGTAAAAGGCCATACAAATTGCTTTTGTTTCTTTGCTTTCCACTAAATGTCAGCATGACATCAGAGACTCTTCAGCTGGTGTTGCCTTGATGTGGCTTCTGTCCAGCAAATTGCTTGTGTTACCCTGTTTCCCTCAAAGTGGACATTCACACACACACACACTCTCTCTCTCTCTCTCTCTCTCTCTCTCTCACTCACACATACACACCCAACCACACACACACACACACCTAAACATACACACACACTCACACATACACACACACACACACACACACTCAAACAGACACATACACACACACACACTCAACCAGACACATACACACACATAAGCATTACACACTCACACACAGACACACACACTCAAACAGACACATACAGACACATAAGCATTACACACACACTCACACACACACACACACTCAGGCTGCTCTGGGACCAGTTCTAGCCTTTGACAGACCCTCTAGAAAAGAGAGGGGAAGAGAGGGCGAGTGGGCAGGGAGGCTTTCGGCCGGAGCCCAGTGAATGATTGCCGAGGCTCTGGCCTTTAAGCCCCGTGGAGCCCTCCTCCTCCAGGGCCTGGGCCTTAGTGGGCCAGGAAAGCCTCCCATCCCCTCCAGAGATGCACTGGATTAGCACGCAGACCGGCCCACTCGAGACGACAGGGAGACAAGACAGGTGTGTCCATCATTCTCAAAACAAGACGGAAAGAGAGAGAGAGGGATGGAGAGAGGAAGATAAATGGAGAGAGTGAGGTAGGAAGAGAAACCCTTACAGAAATATCAGGTTTCTGGCGAAGTTGCCGCAAATTTGCGATAAGGTCATATTTTCACATGCAAATTAGGTTTCTGGCAAACAGTTCATTTTTGTTAATGTTGCAGCAAATTTGCAGCAATGTCATTATGCAACTTAGGTTTGTCACCAGAAGCTCACTATAAGTTTGCCATGATTGGCTAAGTGTGGTGGCAAATCACTGGCAAACACATTTGTCATTGTTGACAGAACTTTGCTGGAAGTTTGCCTCTAGCGGCCAACACTGGCAAACTTCTGACAATATTTTCTAGTGAACTCATTTGTCTCCCACAAATCACCCACAAGTTTGCTGCAAATCTGCCGCAAACATTTCATTTTTGTAAGGGAAAAAAAAATAAGTCTTGAGAGAGGGAAAGAGAGATGAGAGTAAGGTCAGGGGGTTAAATCCGTGGATTTGAAGCCAGACGGACACAGTGAAGTGTGTGTGTGTGTGTGTGTGTGTGTGTGAAGTACGGCATCAGAGGACGGCCTGTTCAAGAGTTACCATTTCACATACCGGTGAATGAATGATACCACCCCAGTTCGCAGGGAGTGTGTGTGTCCGTGTGTGTGGTTTTACATATCACACATTCTGATGACAACCACTCACAGGTCTGAAGCATTAGCCTAGAAATCTAGACGCGCCCCTAGCAGGGCTAGTCTAGCAACTCTCCGTTGGCTTGTGAGCTCCAGAAATCGAAACTCAATCAGGCCAATGAAATCGTGTATAGAGTCGTTAGGTGGGCTTAACATAATGATTGATGGCAGAGTTGCAATGGTTTGGCTTGAATTCCCTGCTACTTGAAAACAAATAAGATGAATGTTGCTGTTGGCGAACAGTGTGACACGAGTTAAGCTTTTATTAAGTTGGCAAACGTTTGAACTAGCCAACTAGCTCCGCTGGTGGGAAACGCATGGGACTCATAGCGCTGCCGCTGTCCTATTGCGTGCAGAGGGAATTTGAAAGAGAACTGATTATCCCGCCCCTCGGACTGAGCACTGCGAACGGTGAGTGCCCAGACCTTACATTTTAATGTGGGTCTGGCTCGTCAGGTTACTGAAGCATCTCATCAGAGGTGCATTTCAATTTCAAAACATTTTCATTGAACTTTTAAATTTGTACTGTACAGTAACCTTCAGGCCACCAGCCATGATTGTTCACTGGAAAACTACAGAACCTCATACTGTTTTGTTTCGCAAAAACATCCGCAGTGAAGTCCAAGCAAGCAAAAGATAGTTTGGAAATGTTTGCCCTTGTTAGCTATTTGGAAAGCACAACAACTCTGTCTGGCTTGGACCATTTCTGATCCTCCTGAGACCAGACTCATCAAAAAGCCCTCTGTACATTTGTGTCTGTATTTGGGAGGCAAAATCAGAGAGACATTTTTTTTTTTGTTATTTGTCCCTCCATTGCCATTTTGTTCCCCAAGTGAGGCAGCTTATCACCCTGGCAACAGCAGGTTAAGGAGAGCCAGGAAATCACCTGACATGTCTCTCACACACACACACATACACACACATACAGACACATACAGTACAGACAGACACACACACATACACACAAACAAACCCACCTACCCACCCACCCACACACGGACATACACACATGCACAGACAAACAAACACACCCACCCACACACACACGTACACACACCATAGTTGGTTTCCACTGGCAGCTATGCAATTTCAAATTCACAGCCCTGAATATTAGACTATAGCCTGAAAACAAACACATTCCGCCGGTTTGACTACACCTTATTATGACCACCGCGCACCTTATTTACAGACAAATTGATCCCTTTCTCGGTGTTAACAGAAATACCCTACTGACTCTTTGAAGAACGAGTCCCCCTGCAATCTTCTGAGACAATGCAGTCAGCTGGAGTCCCAGGCCACCTATTGGTGCGTGCTCACACACCACAGAACAGAAACATAAACAACATTAATATAAACCTAAACATAAATAAACGCAGTGTCGGGGTAATTGAATTTAATTTGCCCCACTGTAAAGAGGCCTGTGTGCCCCTCCATGGGGGCCACGATGGCTTTTCAAACGTAAACACTCCTGAGATCCCCTGAGCTCTCGATCCAATTATTTCTGCTTTGATGAAACACTACACGACTCTAATGGTAACTGGTGCCTCTCCTTCTGTGTGTGTGTGTGTGTGTGTGTGTGAGTGAGTGAGTGTTTGTTTGTGTGTGTGAGTGTCCTCGTATGTCTATGTGTGAGTGTGTTCATGCTGTGTTTGTATCTATGTGTGTCTGTCTATCAGTGGGCCTGTTTGTGTCAGTGTGTATTAAGAGTATTTGTGTGTGTGTGTGGGTGTGTGTGTGTGTGTGCCTCGGTAATTACAACCCCCTGGGAAGTTTAGTGGTGCCCTGGCATTTTGTGTACAGTAGCCCTGTTGAATTGTGGGTACTCGTGCCCGCGGAGGGTGGCTTTTCTCATCTGGTTGCCGCAGTGACGCGGCTGATGTGGTGCCGCCATTGCCGTGGGGATCTCTGAATCAGCTGTGGGTTGCGTGATTGGCCGGGCTCTCGATAGATTCCCGCTCGTTAGCCAGTGCTCTTACGCTAATCAGCACCCTCGTCGTTTATCACGGCGACAGCTACTTCATCTTAGGGGTCCTTCTTCATCTCTCGGCGTGAATCATTCACCATCCTCTTCCTCCTCTCATTAGTCATCTTCATTTTCCTCCTCATCTCCCTCTTCATCACCAGCGTCTGTACTGTCTTCATCAACATCAGCATCACTCTGATGGTCATCATCATCACCTTTATTCAGTTGATCATAAATATGCAGTATTTTGGAGACTGCCAGCATTTTTCTAATTTATTTTATGTTTTATTAGATAATTAAATCATGTGTAATGTATGTGTGTGTGAGTGTGTTAGACTGTAAGTTTGTGTAAATGTGTATGTGTGTGTGTATGTATGTGAGTGAGTGTGTGTCTCTGTTAGATCATGTGTGTGTGTGTGTGTGTGTGTGTGCTGTGCATGTTTGTGTTTGTGTGTGTCTGTGTGTGTGTGTGTATGTATGTGAGTGAGTGTGTGTGTCTGTTAGATCATGTGTGTGTGTGTGTGTATGTATGTGAGTGAATGTGTGTGTGTCTGTTAGATCATGTGTGTGTGTGTGTGTATGTATGTGAGTGAGTGTGTGTGTCTGTTAGATCATGTGTGTGTGTGTGTGTGTATGTATGTGAGTGAATGTGTGTGTGTCTGTTAGATCATGTGTGTGTGTGTATGTATGTGAGTGAGTGTGTGTGTCTCTGTTAGATCATGTGTGTGTGTGTGTGTATGTATGTGAGTGTGTGTGTGTGTTAGATCATGTGTGTGTGTGTGTGTATGTATGTGAGTGTGTGTGTGTGTTAGATCATGTGTGTGTGTGTGTATGTATGTGAGTGAGTGTGTGTCTCTGTTAGATCATGTGTGTGTGTGTGTATGTATGTGAGTGAGTGTGTGTCTCTGTTAGATCATGTGTGTGTATGTATGTGAGTGAGTGTGTGTGTCTCTGTTAGATCATGTGTGTGTGTGTGTGTATGTATGTGTGTGTGTGTGTGTGTGTGTGTATGTATGTGAGTGAGTGTGTGTCTCTGTTAGATCATGTGTGTGTGTGTGTGTGTGTATGTATGTGAGTGAGTGTGTGTCTCTGTTAGATCATGTGTGTGTGTGTGTGTGTATGTATGTGAGTGAGTGTGTGTGTCTGTTAGATCATGTGTGTGTGTGTGTGTATGTATGTGAGTGAGTGTGTGTGTCTGTTAGATCATGTGTGTGTGTGTGTGTATGTATGTGAGTGAGTGTGTGTGTCTGTTAGATCATGTGTGTGTGTGTGTGTGTATGTATGTGAGTGAGTGTGTCTCTGTTAGATCATGTGTGTGTGTGTATGTATGTGAGTGAGTGTGTGTGTGTTAGATCATGTGTGTGTGTGTGTGTGTATGTATGTGAGTGAGTGTGTGTGTGTTAGATCATGTGTGTGTGTGTGTGTGTATGTATGTGAGTGAGTGTGTGTGTGTTAGATCATGTGTGTGTGTGTGTATGTATGTGAGTGAGTGTGTGTCTGTTAGATCATGTGTGTGTGTGTGTGTTAGATCATGTGTGTGTGTGTGTACAGTATGTATGTGAGTGACTGTGTGTGTGTTAGATCATGTGTGTGTGTGTATGTATGTGAGTGAGTGTGTGTGTGTGTTAGATCATGTGTGTGTGTGTGTGTTAGATCATGTGTGTGTGTGTGTGTGTGCTGACTTGGAGGCTACTGCTCCTGGCCTCTCTGTGTCTCTTTGTCAGCAGCAGTTTCTGTTTGCTTTGCAATTTCACACTCAGCTGCTTCCCCTCCTCCCCACAGGACTGCCCAGACCTCTCACACACACACACTCACTCACACACACACACCACAACTCCTGTCCCCTCCACACACACACCACAACTCCTGTCCCCTCCACACACACACACACACACACACACACACACAAGCACCCCCCCACACATACACACACACCACAACTCCTGTCCCTTTCACACACACACTCTCTCTCTCTCTCACACACACACACACCCTCTCTTACACCACAGCTCCTGTCCCCTCTACACACACACACACACACACAAACCACAACTCCTGTCCCCTCCACACACACTTACACACACACACACACACAAGCACACACATACACATACAAACTCTGTAGAAGTCCTCCTGAATCAATAATGAGAACAAGACAAGGATACCGTGAAGATAAAGTGAGAATGGTGAAAGCATGTTTAATTAATGAAAACATTGATCGGAACAATATAATGACAAGATGATGGTTATGATGTAGGCAGTTTGTAAACAATGAGATTCTCAATGGTGAATTTCAATAGCACAGGGCCACAGAGAGAGACAGACAAAGAGAGAGAGAGAGAGAGGGAGGAAGGGGGAGAGGGAGGGATGGATAAAGAGTTGCTGGAGAGGGAGGAGATAGAGTCAGATGAGGATAAGGTCCCTGAAAAGCACTGTGCCATCGAGCTGTCTGTGTGTTTGTTCGTGTTAATCCGACCGTTAGCGCTAGCGTTAGCCCTGATCAATGGCTCTGCTGGCCACTGCACATGGGCCAGAGCCACGCAGCTTCACCTCTCTCTCTCTCTCTCTCTCCTTCTCTTCCTTCAATCCCCCTCATGTCCACCTCTTTTCTCCTCCCCTTTCATCTCCTCACCCTTCCTCTTCCTACCACTCCATTCCCCTCCTCTCCTTTCCTCTCCTCCTCTCCTCCACTCCGCTCCTCTCCTTTCCTCCACTCCACTCCTCCTCTCCACTCCTCTCCTCAACTCCTATCCTCCACTCCTCTCCTCTCTTTTCCTCTCCACTCCTCCTCTCTTCTCCACTCCACTTCTCCACTCCTCCACTCTCCTCCTCTCCTCTCCACTCCTCCACTCCTCTCCTCTCTTTTCCTCTCCACTCCTCCACTCTCCTCCTCCACTCTCCACTCCTCTCCTCTCCTCTCTTTTCCTCTCCACTCCTCCACTCCTCTCCTCCACTCTCCTCCTCTCCACTCCACTCCCCTCCACTCCTCTCTTTTCCTCTCCATTCCTCTCCTCCACTCTCCTCCTCTCCACTCCTCTCTTTTCCCCTCCACTCCTCTCCTCCACTCCACTCCTCTCCTTTCCTCCACTCCTCTTCTCTCTACTCCTCCACTCTCCTCCTCTCCACTCCTCCTCTCCTCCACTCCTCTCTTTTCCTCTCCACTCCTCCACTCCACTCCTCTCTTTTCCTCTCCACTCCTCCTCTCCACTCCTCCACTCCACTCCACTCTCCTCCACACCTCTATGCTCTCCTCCAGGGAGACTATGGGTTCAGACCCCTTTGTTCTGCTTAAATGCCTCTCTAATGAAACACATGTGCCAGGCAGTGGGGTCTTAATAGTCTTTGTGTGTGTGTGTGTATGTGTGTGTGTGCGTGTGTCTGTGTCTGTGTGTGTGTGTGTGTGTGTGTGTGCGCGCAGCGGGATCTTAATGGCTTCTTCACCACTGCAGGTGGCAACTAGGAGCCGGGCACCCAGGAGCCGGGCACAGGCGGCGTGGTGGACAGCTTGTCCTGGCTGGCACACCGAGACCCCCCAAGCACCCCCCTCCACCCCAATGGCGTCTGGGAAGCAGAGATGGGCCTGTAATTGCATTGGCTCATCACTCCGTGCCTGGTTGCCTGGTTGCTGTCCTGTTGTCTTCTCTGGATCCTTCCTAAGTTCTCTCTCTCTCTCTCTCTCTCTCTCTCTCTCTCTCTCTCCCCATGAGCTCACACTCATCTCTTTTTTCCTTTACACAGGCTGCCCATCTCACTCACTCCTCTTCTCACACGTCCACTCTCTCTCTCTCTCTGTCTCTCTCTCTCTCCCTCTATCTCTCTCTCTCACACACACAAACATTCCATTCCCTCTCTCTCTCTCTCTCGCTCTATCTATCTCTCTCTCTCACACACACACACACACACACATACAAAAACTTT
This sequence comes from Alosa pseudoharengus, assembly GCF_046254945.1. Taxonomy (NCBI): domain Eukaryota; kingdom Metazoa; phylum Chordata; class Actinopteri; order Clupeiformes; family Clupeidae; genus Alosa; species Alosa pseudoharengus. Next base: position 5,509,368 of record NW_027468685.1, read on the forward strand.
CTATTCCCTCTCTCTCTCACACTCTCTCTCTCCCTCTCACACTTACACACCATTTATATTCCTTCTCTCTTTCTCTGTTTCTCTTTTCTCTCTTCTCTCTCTTCCTTTTTGTTCCACATAGTTCCCTCATCCCTCTCTTTCTCCACCCTCTCTCCAATATGTTTCTCTATCACTCGTTACAACTCTCATCTTTATCCTCTCTCATGTCTATCTTCATTGTCTATCTGTCTTATCCATCCTTCCATCTCCTTCTCCTGGCTGTCTCCTCTCTGGTCCTCTCTGGCCCATGCATTAGCATATTGACAGGCACCGAGGACCATTATCCTCCCATGATGAAAGCCCATGAGGCTCACTTATCATGGAGAAATGGATGACGCCAGATTTCTTGTAATTGCCAGCTTCTTTTGTTCAATGAGCATATTTTCTGCTTTTGTGATGTGGTGTGTGTGTGTGTGTGTGTGTGTGTGTGTGTGTGTGTGTGTGTGTGTCTGTGTGTGTGTGCATTAAGTGCACATGCCTATACCAGTATGTATAAGTACATTTGCTATTTTGTGTGGGGTTGTGTGTGTGTGTGTGTGTGTGTGTGTGTGTGTGTGTGATTGTAAGAGATTGCACTACACTTAGGTAGATAAGTATGTCAGGTCGAGCGCATGCAAAGATTTGTTCTTCTATTTGAGTCAGGTAAGGACATACATTTGCCATTTCCATGTTTTAGTATAAGTATACTATACTTATACTAAAACATGGAAATGGTGTGAGTGTGTGTGTGTGTGTGTGATCGTAAGAGATTGCACTACACTTAGGTAGATAAGTATGTCAGGTCGAGCGCATGCAAAGATTTGCTCTTCTATTTGAGTCAGGTAAGGACATACTTTTGCCATTTCCATGTTTTATGTTATATTCTCCAAATGCCAAGTTTGTTCAAGTCACACTGAATATGTTTGCATATGCAAGGAATAGAAATGAGAACTCCCATATACTGAAATTGCAATGTAATGTAGGTAAAAATAAACAAACAAAAAAGCTTATTCAGCATAATGGAGTTACCATGAATGACTGTAAAATAAGTCACTGTGTACCTGACTGAGATGGAAAGTAAAATAAAATCTAGTCAGCAGTTAGTATAATGTGTGCTCTCTGTAGAGATGTAATGATGTCATTTGATTCACACTGTAATCACAAACTAATCTTAAGCATTGACACTCCATCGATGTTCTTAAAAATGTAATTAATCACTTTTCTAACTTTTCTTTTGCTAAAGGTCACAGTAGCACCACTGTGTCATCAAAGAACATCATCATCATCATCATCATCATATCACTAGTGTTCTGCCCTGATCATAATTGGCAATGCCGTCCAACTTCACAGGTATGAAGATATCTCTTCATCAAACAAAGCACAAGGCAACTCACAGAGAGAAGAGGCAGGTGGGATCACAGACAGCACTGCAGGTGACTGGGAATCCAGGTGGTGTCTGTAGAACATAGAGGGAAAGAGAGAGAGAGAGGGGGATTGGAGAGAGAAAGTTAGGCGGGGGGGATTTGGGTGGCTCAGTGCGATCTAGAGCACAAAGGCATGGGGGCAATAAGGCATGGGGGCAATAAGCTTCTCCTCTCATCCCTGCTAAAGCTCTGCTCTGGGGGATTCTAACGTGAGCCTGCTCACCGGTCGCTCACACTGATGACACGGGAGGGAGAGTAACCCCGACGAGCGTCCCCTGCTAACTAAACAAGTAGGCAAGACATGATTACCACCTAATATACACACCCTCGGTCTGTTGCTGTCAGTTACCATAGGGCATTAAGTTCTGTCAGTGTAGGAGTAGTCTGAGTGTTTTGTTTTGCTGGGGTTTTGGTCAGTGCATTGCCGTTAAAATGCCTATTCTGTGGGGGAAGAATCTATCAAAAGCATCAAAAAATACACCCATCCTAACTGATCTTATAAACCGTAGACGATTCTTGAACAACTGTTAAATAATGGAAGTATTAATTCATTAACAAATTAGTATTGTAATTAGTATATTAGTATTTCTCAACTATTAAAAGCAATGTATAAACATATTTTAGATATAACGATAGGCTAATTTACTATGAACAAACCATTTATAACTGTCTGTACAAATGCTTTACTGATGAGAATTAATGTAGGAACAATGCTTTGCAAATGAAGACAAAGCATTTAGTAATAGTTTACAAATGCTTAATACATGCTTAACAGTGTGTAGTTACCAAATTTTGTTGTAGCAGTTGCTTTTCTTCAAGAACATCTGTGCCCGGGTCCACAGGATTCCGCTGGATGGAGAACACAACTGCCTGGACTGCAGACTGGACAAAGCCTGTCAAATGTGGGAAGTCATGTCAATGACTTGTACCTTGATTGGAATTACTAGCCAGCTAGTGCCAGTGGGAGTGTACCCTAGGGTCCCTGGGTCCTATGTTCCCCGGGTCCTATGTTCCCTGGGTCCTATGTTCCCTGGGTCCTATGTTCCCCGCTTTGTATGAGACCGGGGAACATTTTTAAATATTTTTAAAACCCTAACCCTAACCCTAACCCCGAGCGGGGAACATAGGACCCAGGGAACATAGGACCAGGGGAACATAGGGATGACCCCATGCCGGTCAGTTACCTAAAAAAAAGTAATTATCTCATATCATTTTTATCAGTGAAGGACACTTTTGGACAGTTTTGCACTTGTTTACTGTGTAAACACTACCACAGGATGGATTTGTTGTGAAGTTAATATGACTGTTTGTTGTAGTTTAAAAACTTTTGGTTACACTTGCTTTATTTTATTTTAAAATGATGGCTAATGAATGTCTGAAGCAAACTGAAGCTTGTCAAGAGAAGTCTAGTCTGCAAGCCAGAACTGACAAGCAAAGGGTAAATAAGCTCACTAACAACCAACACGGCCTTGTCAGTTGTGCCCTGCCAATTAAACTAGTTGAAAGTTGAGATTATACAGTATATATCAAGTGCAAATTCAAATCGGCTAATGCTACAAGGCACAGCTGACAAGAGCGCAAGTAGGAATGAGCTTACTAGCATCAGGCATGAGGTGTAATGAGCTTACTAGCAGCCATCATGGCCTTGCATGGATGTTGCTCGGTTTGCAATGAGGCTGAGTGCTGTGTTACATGTACAAAACCCAAAGCAAGAAAGACCCTCGGGAGAGGGCCCATCAAGAGAGGAAGCAGACCTTTTTTTTAGATTAGATTAGATTCAACTTTATTGTCATTGTGCAGAGTACAAGTACAAAGACAACAAAATGCAGATTAACTAGATAAACCTGCACACAGGTGCAACTCATCAGCTCATTATCATGGCCTCCTGACACACCTGGAGGCAAGTAGACAGATGAACAGGAAACGAGCAGACACTATTAGCCCCCCTCTTCTCTTTTGCTGTGTGCAGGGATTTTTGCTTTTTCATGAGCTTACGTCATCCGTTGTCGAACTGAATTGTGGGTCTGTGGCGTCGCGTTGCTCCCGTCGCTCGCATTGAGAAGTTTTGCTGCACCGACGGACAACAACAGACGACACCAGCCAATCAAATTACGGTTATAGGCCCACTTCAAGGCATTTGCATAGTAGGCCACACACCCCTGACCGTCGGGAACACCCACTTGCATGCGTTGACGGAACGCCACTGTGTATGGGAGCCATCAGTCTCATGCCCTCAGTTTTGTTATGTCTCACTCTTTCTCTCTTTTGCTGTCTCATGCCCTCGGTCTAGTTATGTCTCACTCTTTCTCTCTTTTGCTGTCTCATGCCCTCGGTCTAGTTATGTCTCACTCTTTCTCTCTTTTGCTGTCTCATGCCCTCGGTCTAGTTATGTCTCACTCTTTCTCTCTTTTGCTGTCTCATTCAGTCTCATGCCCTCGGTCTCGTTCTGTCTCTCACTTTTTCTCTCTTTCTCACTAGCCATCTTACAGTCAAGCTGCCAAAATACTGTACATCTCTCTCACAGCCACATTCACCATTATGCTGTGTCTTTCTTTTTCTCTCATTGACTTCCATCCCCTCTCATATCAGACAAGTCTTCCCTGTTGTTTATCACTCTTTTTTCCCTTCTCTATCCCCCTTTCATTCCCCTACTCTCTCGTACACATGACCTCGTTTTTACTTCTCTTTCTCCACTTCTGTTCCCTCTCTTCTCTCTTTCATTCTCATTATTCATTCTCTTTCTCTCTCTCTCTCCATCTCACTACACCTCCCCCATCTCTACCCCTACTGCCTCTTTCATGCCCCCCCCCCCCTTCTTGTACTTTCTCCCTCTCTCTCTCGTCGTCTCTCTAACACACACACACACACACACACACACAAACACACACACAAACACATTCCCTCTTTGTCCTGCCAGTGCACCGTGTGTGCTGTCAGAGTGATTTACACGGTAGCTTCACATTGAACCAAAGGCAAATATTTTGGTACTGTATGTAAGCCATGCTGTGTGTTTGCAGAGAGAAGCTAGGGAGGGTTACTCTATGATTTAATGTGTCTCTCTCTCTGTGTGTGTGTGTGTGTGTGTGTGTGTGTGTGTCTTTGTCTCTAACTCACCCAGGAACCCAGAAAACACACATTCTTTCTATAATGTAATGAAAAACATACCTTTCACTGCAATTCACTGTTTGAAGCAGCACTTCACAAGGTATTAAATACAATAAAAACGTAAAAAATAACACAAGGTAGAGTAATCGCTGCCTTAAGCCAAACTCCAAAATGGTGGTATATAGCATATTGTTTATATATCAAGCTCTGGAAGATAAGGTTGAAAACCGTGAATTTGTTTGTTTTGAGTGCAATTTGAAAGTGGAATTACAGAGAAGAAAACGGAACACATTTCCCTCTCCCCATCAATACTTATCTCTCCGCTTTCTACTTTCATTTAGGTGAAAGTAATTGTGAGTCCATAACTGAAAATCTCTACAGTGCCTCAAGAAACTGGCTAATTAAAGTGACAGAAAAGTCTCCGAGGTTCTCCAAGAAGGGCAGCCCCGAGCTCATCTCATGTCAAAGAACTTTAAACAACGTTGACATGTTTTTCTTCTTATATTGACATTCTTCATACATGTCTGCATATTCCAAATGCCAATCGATATGAGGCCAGGCTACTATAGACCGTCAATGGGAACAAGCTGGACACTACCACCCACAACTTCATCTAATTATTGGCTGGGCCTGCATTGCTTGGACGGAATATGGATTTTAGAAAGACGAATACCAGATACAGTTGCTTGAACGCTTACTGGCTAACTCCAGGTGGTCTTTTACATTGATTGTCCATGCATGAGAAGTTAAATGTAGAGTAATGCTCAGCAGTCGTACAGAAATGGTCTGATTCCATTAGTGTGCTCCCAACTCACATGCCTTTCAACATTACTTCTGAATCTTTGAACCTTGACCTCTTTGTCTGCTGTAAAACAAAAGCTGAAAGTTGGCGAGAATTTGAATGTTTCCCCATGTTAAAGGAGAATTGCAATTTTTCACATAGATCTCTTTTTTAAGGTCACCGAGTACTGTCAGTACGAAATAAAACAAAAACAATCGGTTCTACCTAACTCGAGTTGCTGCAGCCAACAACAGGCAGCTACAGTGCTACACTCTGGGGGCATGTTCATGGGGCAGTTACAGTGCTACACTCTGGGGGCATGTTCATGGGGCAGCTACAGTGCTACACTCTGGGGGCATGTTCATGAGCCCCCATGTTCAGTGCTACACTCTGGGAGCATGATCATGGGGCAGCTACAGTGCTACACTCATGGGGCATGTTCATGAGCCCCCATGCTCATGCCCCCAGAGTCTAACACAGGGGTGGGCAAACTTCTTGGCTCAAGGGCCACATTGTTTTTTTAAAATTGGCCGACGGGCCGCACAGAAACCCCCACCCCCCCCCCCCCCCCCACGACACACGCATAAAAAAATACATTTTTTATAGCCTATAATTTAGTATGAAAAGTATTTGCTTTAAAATATGAATTGCTTTAAAATGCTGCTAATTTTATGCTGTTTAACTAATGTATAAATTGTGCACTGTCGCTTTAATTCACGTTTATTTCTCAATGATCTTCTGCCTGCTCCGCTATAGCTAGTGCTGTACCTACGGCTGGGCCCTCTCACAGTTTTTAAATGGTCAGTAGTGGGAACTACTGTTGCCTTCATTATTTCCTTTTAAAACTTTCTTATAAGAAGGAGATATCAATTATCAACAATCACAAGCCAGCAGGAACCTGCGGCTCTCTCCCTCTCGTGAGTGCAGAAGCGTTCCCAGTTAAATGGATCGCATAACGTTCACGTTAGATCTGCTGCAAAGGAGATAACTAAGAGTTAACTTAGTTTAACATGATGTTATCTCTATTTAACATGATGTTTTGACATTGACATTGTAAACGTTATCTAAGGAGAGTGAAAAGCAGTTTGCAGTAAAGCTAACCAACGTCGTCTCTATCGCAGGAAAAAAATAGCGAGCAGCCTGATACTAAATGAAATGCTCGGCGGGCCGGATGAAAGTGCTTGGCGGGCCGGATCCAGCCCGCGGGCCGCAGTTTGCCCACCCCTGGTCTAACACAATCCCCTTTAAATGTAGCCCTGAAAACATATGGGCCTGGGCCTACTGTATGTTAGCAGACCAGACCAGGCCAGTGGAAAGCATGTTGGTCAACATTTGTCTTAACTCTAGCAGGAGGAGGAGGTCATGAATCATGATCCTTTCTAGCTGGGCGAGGCCATGAACCCATATAATGTGACGATCGCTGAGAAGACAAAACCCTCTTCATTATTTACACATTCGAAGGTCATCAAAGATGTGTGTTTTCCTGCAGCCTCCAATCTCATATGCGGTTTGATTTGTTCAATGTCTTTTTCCTTTTTTTACACTTAAGGACATTGTCAGAATAAAATGTGTAGAGACAAGGCTACACTCTGTGGCAAAGCGTAACTGTCTGAACAGCATCAATGTTTGATAACACATTATGAATGCATTACCGACTTGAAATGGCAATACGTTATTCATCATTGTGTTTGCTCAATGCTCCAGTGGAGGCCTACTGACTCTGTAGATTAATTTGAAATACACCATTTCATAAGGGATGCATCAATACCAAACACACAACCCAATCTGTCAGCCATGAACATCTGAAAAAAGTTTTCTATACAAGTCATCCCCTGTTACTGATTCAATTCACACGCTGTACAGGAGTCGGACTACTGACAAGTAAAAAAGATAAAAACCTCAACAAAGCTGAGGATACTATTGTGTTTATGGTGTACATATTGACCTATTGTCAGTACATATTAAAGGTATGTGTCAGAGTATACCTTTATATCATACCTGTCAACACTCCCGTTTTTCCCGGGTTTCTCCCGTATTTCAAGGTCATCTCCCAGCACCCTCCCGTTTTTTTATTTCTCCCGGAAAACTCCCGTAATTTGCATGGTCATCAAACTTCATTTTAAAATCATTGATCCATTCAGGTTGCCAGGTTGTGTATAAAATACACCCTACACATACACGATCACTTAGTTTCAATTTCAACTGTTTTGTCATAGGCTAAAACCTGGCAACCCAAAACCCAAATAAGAAAGCGGGTGCCAACTGCGCAGCCTGAGTCTCGTCGTAAGCAAGCGGGCTAGTTGAATGGCCTACTCCAGAACTAGCTGTTGGGAAATTGTTGGGAATTTAATTGATTAACACATCACATAAACTGTTATTGAGTGTTGTTGATACACTGAACTTGTTCCCTCGGAACCAAATCTGACAGCAAGCAGCTTTGGAGTTTTGGAAGTAGGCTGCAGGCAGGCAGCTGGTGGATACATAACTGGCATGCGTAAGGTAATGGTAAGGTAAAAGCAACGACCAAAATGCAGTGTTGAAACACGTGTATGAAACGTATTAAATATGCAAACACAGATCCGGTATAAACACTGCCCCCCCCCCCCCCCCCCCGAAAAAAAAATCTCCCGTTTTTGGAAAGCTAAATGTTGACAGGTATGCTTTATATGCTTTATATTTGGTATACTGATTGTGTTGTCAGTGAATCCCCAGGCTGGAATGTATGTTGCATGTTTCCAGCTGTCACCATGAACTAAGTGATGTAAACTGATGCAATCTTCTTGGGTAATATATTATCTTCACTGACAGACAATGTTTAAATATATATCAAGATATGTAGTTGTTGCCTGGACTTTGCACACCAATGCGTAAATTTCTGTGTGTGTTGAAGCCAAGAGAGCTTCCGCTCGAAGCATCTGTTAAACAGACTACATGATTTAGATAAGGTAAACAAAGCACCATGTGTGTGTGTGTGTGTGTGTGCTCTGTAAGGAACCAGGGATTAGAGACGGTTCAAAGAACAAAAACGAAAACTGGAAAATAACACAATTTTTGAATGAAAGTAAACGAAAACAGGAACAAAACCTATTTCACTTGTTCTGGAGAGAAAGCGTTATTTTCAATTTTAGATAACCGATTAATAACGGTATTCATTGTTCCGATTAACCTTTGTTTGAATACTATTCAATAGTCTACAGGCTTGGAAATTCACCTGCTCACATAATGTTCCCCAGACATCTCGGGATGAATTTAGTCAGATTTTATGAATCAGCGGCTGTTTTTCAAAGTTAAGGATGGCTCCTTCAATGCTGCTTTTTCAAGCATGTTACATCATCGAATCTCGCCAAGCACTGTTCCAATGTCAAGTGTGCTTTAAAATTCTACCAAGTACTGAATCCTCCCTTCTGAGAATTTTCAAGGATGCATTTGTGTATTCTCTGCAAGCTTGGAGCATTCACAATCCCGTGTGTACATTTATGGAAGATTTAAAATAAATCTGTACTAAACAAGGCAGTTCACTATGTATTTGAATGTAAACACTGTGTTATTAACACTATGCAAAGTAACCTAAATTAAATATGGGCTCATCATTTTGAAAACTTTGAGGTCTCACACTGTACAGTAATTGTGTAAATAAGGCATTTAGGAAAGGGTACTTAAACATTTTCTAATGAAAGCAATTGCAAACTAATTATTACACTTTTCTCTTTACAATTTTGCTTAATAGTTGCTGCTCTGTGGTTCATATTGGCAAATTAATCAAACATGTATAATTTAATTCATACACGTGGGAGAATGACTGATGCATTCATTGTTTTTATTTTAAATAAGCGGGCAGGAGGCCTGATTTTTAATAATGCACACCTGCAGCTTCCTGCACACTCGCTAGTCTGTTCCATTGTGTGTTTTCCAAATGCTAAGAATAAGCCTTGCCTTGTCTTTGAAGGATTTGACTCGGCAGTAGTGTTGTCACGATACCAAAATTATGACTTCGATACGATACCTGCCATAAATATCACCAGGGGCGGAGCCAGACATTGTAAACATTCGGGGCTTAGCCCATTTAATTTTTTTTTTAAATAACCCCTTAAATAATGACTTCTAGTGAATTTTGTGTAAACTAATGGACACATTGAGACTTAAAAAATGTGAAACTAACATTCAACAGATTCAAGGTATCTGACTGGCACTACACTGTAAAATTATAGTTTTGGGTCTTTCAAGAGGCTATATCTGTTCATATCTATTTAGCATGTACTTAGTTAATTAAGCGTTTCTTATGGTTTGTATATTATAGAATTTGTTTATTTTCATTAGGCTATTGTTTGATATGACATTATTGTTTATTATTGCTATTCTCCTTCTTCCTCTTCCCTGATCTCATCTGTGTGACAAATATATAGAATATCTTATACTATAATATACATAATATTATGATATAATTACAGTATGGCCAGTCATCATGATACAAGGGTATTTTAGAAGGAATGCACTATCATCTTGACATAGGCGTTTCTAAATTTAATTTTGTAATTTCAGGTCCCTTTACACAGGTGCATAAAATCAAGCACCTACAGTAGATTATGAATGCAGACTGCATGGTGCTTGATTAACACTCTTGTGGAAAGGGCCCTTTCCTGTCAATATATCATTGTAATGTTTTTTTTTTTTAGTTAATAATTAGTTAGGCAGCCAAAACAACATAACATGACTTTTATATTTATGTGGACTCTTGGATTATAAGATCTGTGGTGGTGGATAGGATATCAACAAGGTTTTAAGGTAGGCTAACAGTTAACATTCTTTTGTGCAACATATGACACTGAAAAGTTGACATGGGCAGATAACTGTTAATGGGTTTTTCTGACATTTCAAAACAATGTAGCCTAATTTATTACAAGATGAGGATCACTTTGTTTTGGGAGCTGGAATTTCTTATTCTGCAGTAGGCTTAGCTAGCCTATGAGAGTACTGAATTTGCCTTTTCCGCCGACGAACGAGGACATTTAACGTTAACGTTTAGGGATTTAGGGAGCTAGCCAAGTAGCCTAACGTTAGCCTGCCTAACTGACTGAAAGCTCTTAACGTGAAATCACAAACCTGAAACAACACCATCCGTCAGTTCACTGGGCGATGCTGTTGCTTGAACGGAGCTGGGTGGTCTTTTGAAAAACTTTCTAATATCCATAACGTTTCAACAAATTCAGTCAAATTATTTTTCAATATTGGGCTTTGAAAATAAGGGATATATTTAATCAGTAATAGAGCATTTTGTGACATGTATAGAGAAACCGAGGGGAAGTTATATTGGAAATAAGAGTTGCCGGGAATTTAAAACACTAAAAAAAGATTCGGGGCTTTTGAAAAAAGATTCGGGGCTTAAGCCCCGTAAGCCACCCCCTAGCTCCGCCACTGAATATCACGATGCTCGATACTAAAAAGATACTACGGCGAAATCCTAAGATATCTGGAGAAGAAAGGACTCATACCTCCTCCAAGTGTATTGAGTCATTTGTGTTGAATTTGGTGCACTTTTGTAGTGTGTAGGTCAATTCTGGGTTCTAAACTTCTAAACTTCCTACATAATTATTATTTTTTTATAGTCAGTAAAATAGTAGGCCTACTTTCTGTCATTAAGTCCTTTATTGTTTGTTATAGTTAATTTACATTGTGTTGTGTTTTGGCAATAAAGTAGCTTTAAATAGCCAAACTAGGCCAGATCAAGGTCAGTGTTAAAATTACTTGCAAATCACTGAATGCTATGCAGAGGGGCCTAATCTTTAGGCCATCTGATGTACAGTATAGGCCATTGGTTCCCAAAGACTGGGTCGCGACCCACGGGTGGGTCGCAGGAGATTTTATTTGGGTCGCCAGCAGAATTTATGTTGTGTAGGCTAATAGGCCTAGCTTATACCCTTTAACCAGGAAAGCTATCAGTTTTCTATTAGGATATAGTTTGTTTACCACAGTCACAGCCCTAGAATAGCTCTGAAACTAGGGGCGAACGCGCCGCAGAGGGGGCAGCGTGCATCTCACTCGCAAAATGAAACATTTCTGTGGGGTGCCTGCCATGGACCTCGAAGTTGCAAAATCAACATGAACTTTAACGGACAGCTGCTTCCGTTGACCGATTAAAATCTAGTTACCATGCTGTCAACTAAAGCACACATCCTGTACCGGGCATGGCTATTAAATTTGCGTCAAAGGCTGATAGTTTCAATTGTAGATGCACTCTTTAAAGTTAATAGCAGCCTCCTCACATTCCTTATTATTTCGGATTTAAAATGCACACCAGTGCATTATATAAGGCTACAATTTAAATTGACATTTTAAAAGCTATTATTATGACCGCCGCGCAGCGAAGCGGCGGTCATATAGGTTTAGTCAGATTTTTTTTTTTTTTTTCGCATGCCCAAATTTCCGTCAATGAGTCCCGGGACACTGAAAGACCGGGGTACACAAAACTTGATGGGCATGTAACCCCACATGGATAGCATGGAACCATCGTTTTTCGTTTTGATCTGTAGCCCCCCCGCTTGACTGGACCCCCCGAAAGGAGGGTAGGGCAGACACAGTTTTCTGTGAATATCTCGAAAACCTTAGGGTTTAGGAGGACCATTTTTTTTTGTATGTTGATCTCAAGGGGCCATGTCAACCCATTCCATAACCACTCATTTCATGTATAGCGCCACCTAGTTAAACACAAAAAAGTAAAAATGAGGTGTTGTAATCGAAGGTATCTGTGGCCTAACATAGTCAAAACTGCACGCAATTGGAAGTGTAGGATCATTATGACACCCTCTGTATGCACGCCAAATTTTGTGGAATTCCGTTCATGGGGGGCCACACAATAAATTAATTTATGTTACTATACACCAACTGGCCTGTAGGTGGCCGGAGACAGTTTTCTGTGAATATCTCGAGAACCGTAGGGCCTAGGAGGTCCACCTTTTTTATGTATGTTGGTCTTAAGGGGGCATGTCAACCCATCCCATTACCACTTATTTCATGTATAGCGCCACCTAGTTAAAAATTAAAAAGCAAAAAATTAGGTGTTTTCATCACAATATCTCTGGCTGACAAGGTCAAAACTGCACGGAATTAAAAGTGTAGGATCATTAAGACACCCTCCAGATGCATGCCAAGTTTTGTGTACTTTCGTTCATGGGGGGCCTTACAATAAAATAATTTATGTGTACATTTAGTGACGTACACCAACAAGGATTCCCGGGACACTGAAAGACCGGGGTACACAAAACTTGGTGGGCATGTACCCCCACATGGATAGCATGGAACCGTCATTTTTCGTTTTGATCTGTAGCCCCCCCGCTGGACTGGACCCCCCGAAAGGAGGGTAGGGCAGACACAGTTCTCTGTGAATATCTTGAGAACTGTAAGGCCTAGGATGACCATTTCTTTCCGTATGTTTGCCTCCAGGGGTCATGTTAACCCATTTCATGTGCACACATGTGCACAAACAGATACACACACACACACACATACATTCACAGTAATCATACGTATGACACATACTCACACAGTAGACATATGTACGCTTGCATGCACAGGCACATACGCAGGCACACACACAAGCACGCACACACACACACACACACCCACACACATAACGTAAACATAACACAAACAATCAAGAATTTCTCAGAATTATGAACAGGCAAGATGGAGGTGGGGTTGTATAAAATTTATTTTACATTTGAAATCTATGAACTAATCATGTTTTGGTACTTGTTGTCTAGCAGATACCAGTGATAATTGATTGTGGATAATGCAATTTAGTGAGACAGTTAGAATCATATAGGCCTTTCAGCGTGATTTCTTTTTGTGGAAAAAATGTGCTGGACTGGGCGGCGGTCATATTTTGTACCGCTCTGCGGTACATCTAGTTATTGAACAAATTGCAGTCAACATGCCATGACAAATATTACCAGTAGTAGGCTACTGACCGAACATGAAATAGATCGTTTAAAAAGTTATGCTAATGTTATTCTGGCGTGAACATTGCGCTTTCATCACGTTAGCACCCTATGATTACAGCTCGTTATGTCTGTCAAAATGATTACAGCTCGTTATGTCTCGTCAAAATTCATTGATGAAGGAAGGTTCGCTTTATCCCAGAGAACCATACTCGTTTCATTAGGCTAGACTAAAACGTAAGAGAAGAACTTGACACTAACCATTTAGTCGTGTTTTCTATAACATATTCGTTAACCTGTCGTTCTTAGAACTCTTTAAAAATGTTGGGATATGTCTGCGAGGTGTTTAGCCAAGTTCCATGCGTATACTGCTTTTAAATGACTTTATGTACCTGATGGCTTGCCTTAATTTGCGATGTATCCGAAATAGTTGCAGATTTCACTGCACCTTTTGTTTTATCCACAAGGCCTAGAACAACTGTCGGCAAAGAACTATGTTGACGTTGGCTGTGCACTCACTCACTCAGAGCTGCCTGCTTGACACGCCCACTTGCCTAGATGCCTGCAAGCAGTGAGAGCAGTTCACACAGACACAGAACGTTATTATTTTAATAAAGTATCGATTCTAAAAACGTCTGAAATCGTACCGTTTTTTGCGTGAAGGCATCGCGATACCTTTTTAGTATCGATACACCGTGCAACACTACTCGGCAGGGCTCGTTCTATCAAGCACAAACAGCGAGTGTCTCCCCTGTATAATAGGCTATGGGGGCAGCTGTGGCCCACAGGTTAGCACTCCGGACCTGTAACCGGAGGGTTGCCGGTTCGAGCCTCGACCAGCGAGCCCTCGAGCCCCGACCTTGAGCAAGGCACCTAACCCCTCATTGATCCTCGAGCGCCGCTGTTGTTGCAGGCAGCTCATTGCACCGGGATTCGTGTGTGCTTCACCTCACTGTGTGTTCACTGTGTGCTGAGTGTGTTTCACTAATTCACGGATTGGGATAAATGCAGAGATTTTCCCATCATGGGATCAAAAGAGTATATATACTATATTCTATACTATAGAACTACTAGTTGATAAAAATTATTTTCATATCCAACACTATCTAACTGCCTTTCCCTAGTATGTAGCCTAATTTACTGAAACATTGTGTGAAATAACATCCAGTGACACTAGGGAAATATCTATAGGCATGTCATGCAATTGGTAGCACCACACATAGGTTAGAGGGTAACACTTCACTTGACGGGTGAGTTCATAACACATTCATAGCAGCTGTCATAAAATGTACATAAAGCATTCATGACTGTTTCATGAGACATGACTCAACATTCATATCAAACCTTTCATGAATGTTGAAGACATAACAACGACATCTTGTCAAAATAAAAGTCCAGCAATCGCAAAGCAGCATTGCCATTTTTCTCTCTAGCCTTTGTAAATATTTCATGAATATCTTATGAAGTCTACATCGATTGTCACTTTACTATACAAGTTGTGAAGTATTCGTAATCACTGAGTTTAACTAGCCTACATTCGGCTGACCTGTAGGCTATTTGTGTAACCTGGAACGGTTGGACATTCCCAGTAGAA
>NW_027468685.1:5529223-5531723 GCF_046254945.1 Alosa pseudoharengus
GCCATAACCTGAGGGACATTATTTCATGTAAATATATCATGCCATAACCTGAGGGACATTATTTAATGTAAATATATCATGCCATAACCTGAGGGACATTATTTCATGCAAATATGTTTTTAACATGGACACATGCATACATAAACAATGCAGAATGTTCATTCACTCACTGTTTAGAAATTACAGTTTATAAATTAAGTAGGTAATGAAATCAAAAAGCTGCTGAAAAGATGCTAATCAAAAAAGTTGTTTTTATCTAAGTTAGCTTGTAAGTGATGGGCAGGAGGTTTTCCTGCCCATCACTTTTTCTTGGGTTAATGTGTCATGACAGTGTCATGTGTTCATGACCAGTGTTGGGCAAGTTACTTCAAAATCATAATGTATTACTTATTACTTATATTATAGTAATTTGTTACATTCATAATGGTGTCATGACATCCAGTCTTATCCTTCATGATATATTAATGACAAAGCAAGATGGTATCACTTTACTTTAGGTCAAAGACTGTATCAAGACAACCCAAGCAATGTCAACTTGTCATAACAAAAACCGAATGACAGTTAATGACATAGGTCATAATTGTTTATGACATGTTTATAACGTTTATGACACTTTTATGACAGTGTCATGTCACTCTTATGTTGACGGTGACAAGTAAAGTGTTACCGGATAAGTAATATACATTTACAACTATTGATATGTTATATCCGAGAGAGAGAGAGAGAGAGAGAGGCCAGGATTTCAGTGCAGGAAGAAAGAAAGAGGAAAGAAAGAAAGAGAGGATGTGTGAAGGAGAGAAGGATGGAGAGATGGAATGGGGAGGCAGATAGAGAGAATCAGTAAAGAAGAGATGGACACACACACACACACACACAACACATTGATAGTTGCAAGCCAGATAAGCACATTCAAACACAGCTTCTCTTCACCTGAGTGTTCTCTGACAGCAGAGCCTGAGGGGAAGGTCTGGATAGCAAGAGGTATGTGGCTAAGGGCAGAGATGGGTGTTTAATACTGCAACACACACACACACACACACACACACACACACACACACATACAGATGGATGCACTTTTGCACCGCATATTTTCACACACACACACACACACACACACACACACACACACAAAGAGAGACAGATACACACAGACACACACACACACACACACACACACACACAGAGACAGATACACGCACACACAGACACACACACACACACTCACATTCACACATACCTCCAGCACAAAGATATGACAGCAGGTAGATTTGTCAAATTGAAGACAAGGAGGTTCTGTTGAGGCTTAAGGGAGGATATGATAAATTGTGTGTGCATGTCTGTGTGTGTGTGTGTAAGAGTGAGAGAAAAAGAGAGAGAGAGAGTGTGTGTTTAATACTATGAGGGGCCGTCTAGGCCTTAATTCATCCTTGGTCTTACACACACTATCATAATCTTGCACATACACCACTATACTCATGCACACTCACTATTATAGTCATTTTACATGTATGTATGAGAGGGTATAGTCGTGTATGTGAGAGAGTATAGTAGTGTATGTGAAGGAGTATAGTAGTGAATGTGAGAGAGTATAGTAGTGTATGTGAGAGAGTAAAGAGTATAGTAGTGTATGTGAGAGAGTATAGTAGTGTATGTGAGAGAGTTTAGTAGTGTATGTGAGAGAGTATAGTCGTATATGTGAGAGACTATAGTAGTGTATGCGAGAGAGTATAGTAGTGCATGTGAGAGAGTTTGGTAGTGTATGTGAGAGAGTATAGTAGTGTATGTGAGAGAGAGTTTCGAAGTGTATGCGAGAGAGTATACTAGTGTATGCAAGAGAGTATAGTAGTGTATGTGAGAGAGTTTAGTAGTGTATGTGAGAGAGTATAATAGTGTACTAGTGTATAATCTGGTAGCCTAGGCTATTACAATAGAATAGGCACCCCTCATGTCTTTGTAGCCTAATTTGCATTCGGTTTGCAGTTGTAGTTTAATATTTAGTCACATAGGAGTTGGCTGATTTTTTCCTCGACCACTAGTAGGTCTACACGAACCACGAACATTGTTGACAGTGTAGGTCCCGCCCCTTCCTTGATTTTAATTGGCTAGCTAGAGAGAAGTGACATTGACAAACCAATCAGGAACTGAGAAATCAAATTCCTTCCGTTTCATGCAAACTCCCTTCCGTTTCATGCAAACTCTCTCACACACACCACTATACTCTCTCACATACACCACTATACTCTCTCACATATACTACTATACTCTCTCGCATACACCACTATACTCTCTCACATTCACTACTATACTCTCTTGCATTCACTACTATACCTTCTCACATACACTACTAAACTCTCTCGCATACACTACTAAACTTTCTCGCATACACTATACACTCTCACATACACTACTAAACTCTCTCGCATACACTACTATACTCTCTTGCATACACTAGTATACTCTCTCGCATACACTACTAAACTCTCTCTCACATACACTACTA
>NW_027468685.1:5536723-5539223 GCF_046254945.1 Alosa pseudoharengus
AAGTTCCAGCAGCACTGCCATAAATGCAGAATTTTTTGCTCAACTAACCATCGCTGCTGGACCTGTTGGACTCGGTGGCATGCTGTGCTGGCGTCCCATAACAGAGGAGAACGCAGCACCTGCTGTCTCTGGCTGGGAGTGTGGATCGACCTGGGAGTGTGGATCGCAGTTTAGCACCACACACACACACACACACACACACACACACACACACACACACACACACTCTGGCTCTTGTGTGTCTGCTTGTTCTTGTTCTTGTCTCTGGCTGGGCGTGTGGATCGACTTGAGTAGTCTAACTTCAGCACCACGAAGAGCGACTCAGTTGTAAGCTTCTTTTCAGAGTGCAGTTGCTGGTGCTAATCTGGTGTCTTATGTCGTGGAAAAAATCACTAACTTTTAACTCTAACTTAGCACTCTGAACAAAAACCAGCGGAGAACGGTCTGAGATGAGAAGTGGCCGCTTGTGGCCTTTTATTCACGAGTCCTCCTGGGTACAGCTCTGAAAAAATGCACAGAGACTTAAGTGTCGCCAGGCAGGAGTTGCGAATGATGGATGTCCTCTGCAGCGGAGACTCCACGACCCAGGCCTTGGGGAGAAGGTGCGCACATTCTGAGGATTTTCCTCTTGGGGAAAGTTTTTGTATGTTATCAAAACACCTCCCTTTTTCGTATGGCCAACCCTGGCCGGGTATCTGCCCCCTATGTAAATGGCAGACCCCCTTGTAGCCAATCAGTATACACTCAATAAATTATATTGGTGGATGAGCTCACCAAGCTGCCACAAAAATTATTAAATAATCCCCAGTAGGCCTGTGTCACGTTCGCGCCCACGCATGACATCCTCCCCCAGCTTCTGCCTGGCCACCTGGCTGCACATGAACTCTTCATGAACTTTACTACATATATCTCTCGGCTGCTGCCTGGCAACACATGACATCTTCAAAAAAATCTGCCACACTTACTCTACAAAATTAAACAAAAACTACAAAATCTCAATCTGAAACTTGATGATTCCTTCACCCACTAAATCAGGAAAAATCCTTTCTAAGCTAACCTTCTGTGACAGTGATGTATGTCGGAATCAACTATTTATCTATCTATCTATAGCAGTGTTTCTCAAAGTGTGGTCCGGGGACCACTGGTGGTCCGCAAGCTATCCCAAGTGGTCCGCGAGCAGATGTGCTAAAATATAATATAGATGAGTTGTTTGCAATATTGAACCAACTTGTATGTAAATCCAAACAGTTCTGCAACACTGCCTATGTAAGCTACGCCAGTTTAAATCGTATGAATCTTCTGACACAATAAGCAAGGTGAAAAGACAATATAAGCAAGGTTGTTCAGTGAGTAGACCTATTGTGCAATAGTTGAAGTAGATCTACTGTTGTTTTTTTAGCTAGGTGGTCCATGAGGTATTTTTTTAATTGGTTAAGTGGTCCTTGGTCTGAAAAAGTTTGAGACACAGAGACACAAGGCCACCAGCCATCACCAGCACCATAACCATAACAGCATTCACCAGCACCATAACCATAACAGCCATCACCAGCATTCTCTTACCATAACAGCATTCACCAGCATTCTCTTACCATAACAGCCATCACCAGCACCATAACCATAACAGCATTCACCAGCACCATAACCATAACAGCATTCACCAGCACCATAACCATAACAGCATTCACCAGCATTCTCTTACCATAACAGCCATCACCTGCTCTCTCTCACCATAACAGCCATCACCAACATTATCTTACCATAACAGCATTCACCAGCATTGTCTTACCATAACAGCCATCACCTGCTCTCTCTCACCATAACAGCCATCATCTGCATTCTCTTACCATAACAGCATTCTCCAACATTCTCTTACCATAACAGCCATCACCTGCATTCTCTTACCATAACAGCCATCACCTGCTCTCTCTCACCATAACAGCCATCACCTGCATTCTCTTACCATAACAGCCATCATCTGCATTCTCTTACCATAACAGCATTCTCCAGCATTCTCTTACCATAACAGCATTCTCCAGCATTCTACCCACATCTCACTCTCTGCCCTAATGGGGACTCCTGGTGTACGGGGCAATTGTGGTGCTTCCAAAGTTTTCATACAAAGTGTACATGTGATACATACGTGTGTGTGTGTGGTGTGTGTGTGTGGTGTGTGTGTGTGTATGTGTGTGTGTGTGTGAGAGAGAGTCATTTGTAACTGTAAGGGGATGTAAAATGCATTGGTTTCTTCCTTTTGCTCTGTGGATGAACATCTCAATGGTAGGCTTTACGTCTCTTGTAAGTTCTTAGAAATAACTTCTGTAAGTTAACAAAGATGTGTTTGTGTGTGTGTGTGTGTGTGTGTATGTTTACTTGTTTCTGTCCTCAAGATCTCTGTAGCGGCAGAGTTTGAAGAGATGTTTTTTAAAGATGTTTTGTTTTTGTTGCGGTTAAGTAAAGACTGGTTCCCATGGAAACCACAGTGCACATGCTAGTTCATAGA
>NW_027468685.1:5551723-5559223 GCF_046254945.1 Alosa pseudoharengus
TCTACTATTGTGCTTTGCTACACACGATAAAGTGGATTAAGGAACTACAGAAGTTTTCTCAGAGATCAGAAGTGATGGGTGTAATCTACAGAGGAGTGCACTTGGCGTCGAAGATTACTCTACCCTGCTGTCATCCTGTGTCCATCCTTTCATTACTCAAATCACAGAGTACCTGAGCTTCACTCACTCACTCATACACACACACACACACACACACACTCACTCACACACGCACACACTCACACACACGCACACACACACACACACACACACACACACACACACACTCACACACACTCACTCACTCACACACGCACACACACACACACACACACACACACAAACACACACACACACACACACAGAGCTTCACTTGGTAATAACCAGTCACTGACTCTGCACTATCTGGGCCAGGTCTCACACTGTCTGCAATATGTGCTGAGAAAGAGCTGGGAGTGAAAACAAAGAGAAAAATAAAGTTCCACCAAGTGTGTGTGTGTGTGTGTGTGTGTGTGAGAGTGTGTGTGTGTGTGTATGTGTGTGTGTGTGTGTGTGCAATCTGTAGATTTGGCACTTATTTTCAAAGGTGTGATTTTCATTCATTTATTTACCAGTAATACAAACGTATAAAAGGGAATGTGCTACAGTATAGTGTGTTGCAATAATACATACTGTAGGAAGTGGTCCCAGCATTAGCTTCAGTAATAGTATAATACCCATATGCCGTTGGATCATTTAGGCTCACTGCTGCATTCATTTATTACTGGGCACAGGAAGCTTATGCTCCGGGATGACAAGCGAAGGAGACTGTGTGTGGTCATTCGGTAATCATTCTGGTCTCCCCAATTAACTTTCCTGGCAGGGCAGAGTGCTGTTGTGTTGTGTTTGTAATTAACAAAGAGGCAATAGCTGCCCTGTCAGTATATGCACAGTATATACACGCACACACACACATCAACAGTACATACAAACCTGCATAATATTACAGTACACACAGACACACACACTTACATACAGACATAAATAACACAACACAAATTCACATTCACACACTCACATGCACACATATGCACACACACCCACACACACACACACATAGAAGCACACGCACACACACACACATAAGCACACATACACACACACACACACACACACACACACACACATAAGCACACACACACACACACACACACACACACACATAAGCACAAACACACACACACACTCACATTCACACGTACCTCCAGCACAAAGATATGACAGCAGGTAGATTTGTCAAATTGAAGACAAGGAGGTTCTGTTGAGGCTTAAGGGAGGATATGAGAAATTGTGTGTGCATGTCTGTGTGTGTGTGTGTAAGAGTGAGAGAAAAAGAGAGAGAGAGAGAGAGAGTGTTTAATACTGCAACACACACACACACACACACACAGATGGATGCACTTTCACACATATACACAGAGACACACATGTGCATATTTTCACACACACACACACACAGAGACAGATGCATGCATACACACACAGACACAGCCACTGAACTTTAGTCCACAGATGCCCTCGCCCCAAACCCAGAGGAGCTGTCACCGGTTGCCTAGAGCCCCAATTAATTACCTGAGGCTTTGTTGTTCCAGCTACAGGCATTCACTGTGCTAAATAATAGCATGAAGACTTTGCCGGTGCATGTTAGATAGATAGATAGATAGATAGATAGATAGATAGATAGATAGATAGATACTTTATTGATCCCCAAGGGGAAATTCAAAGAGACTAGGTTGTTTTTCTTTATTGGTTTTGCTAGAGGCTACGCAGAGGAGGTCATGAGAGGTCATGTGATATAAAGATATAAAAAGAAGAAGAATCACTTAGGTAACCTTTCACACATTGTTATTGCACAGCACTCTGATTAATTACAGCGTAATAATCATTATAATAGACATGTAATAGCATAGATAATGGCTAATATGCTGTTTGTCATCTTCTCATGATTTATTGTCATAAATAAAATTACCATAATCAATAATAAAACATGCAGTTAATTACAATAACATTGCTAATGAGATTGGCACTTACTGTCATCTAAAGTAATTAGAGATGATATTCATGTTTTGGCCTTTTTATCTGATAGTGACAGAGTTTGCTGGCATGTACTGAAATATGAAGTAAAACACATGAAGTATGAAGTAAAACACATTGATCACTGTTAAAACAAGTGGAAATTCTTACTGTCATTTATCACCAAGTCAGAAAACAGTAAGTCACCAAGCCCTACATTTAAATTACCAACCACAAAGCCAGTCAATGAGTCTCAGGCATGACTCTCATGTGTGAGAGCTTTCAGGCTGACCCATTAATGTGTGTGTGCTTATGATCTAACTCAAGTATTAAATAACCACATAGAATTAAACTAAGTTAGACTTTGTACTTTCCTGTAATTTAAATTAGGGCCCACTGTCTAAATCACTATTTTTAGATCAAATACTCTTCACCCATGGTTTTATAGTCCATTTTTCAACCAAAAATAACTGGAGAAGAACAGATTGGGTCATGAAGAGGTCAGTCCGAATGTGGCATGTAAGAATACTCATACACTCATACTTGTTTTCCATACATTACGGGAACGTGTTGACTCATAGACCCTCTCCCCCCACAACGCTCCATACACTCTAGCACCACTTCATGACAGGCGCACTTGTGGCATTTAGCAACATAATTGCAAGTGCCTGGTGTACACTCAGCTCCTGATGTACGTCCATTGTGTTCCAATTCTCACCCTGTAATCAATCCATATAATTACTCTGTCTAAGGCTCACCCTAAGCTTTAATCAAGCTGTGCAACGTCCTGGATCTTGCCATAGCAGGAAATGGAGTCAGTCGGTGTGTGTATTTGTGAGTGTGTGTGTGTGTGTGTGTGTGTGTATGTGTGTGTGTGTGTGTGTGTGTGCGTTGTGGGTGGGTACATAAGGAACTGAGATTATATCAACACGCAGAACACTTTAAAAAATGGGAGGGGCAAGTGTGTATGTGTGTGTGCCACTGTGTGTGTTTGCCTGGGTGTGTGTGGGTGTGTGTGCCCATGGCAAGTCAAAGTCAAAGTCAAAGTCTGCTTTATTGTCAATTTCTTCACATGTCAAGACATACAAAGAGATCGAAATTACGTTTCCCACTACCCCACGGTGGAGACAAGACATATTTTAAGAATTAGGTCCACAGACAAACATAACATTCAAGTAAACAATATAAAAAGTAAATAAGAAAGCACATACAATCAAGAAATAAGAGCAGCAAAATTTGGGTTGAAATTGTGCAATTGTGCATACAGTAGATAGTCAATATAATAGTGCAAAAGTCAGGCCAATAAATGGCTGAGGTAGTTCTGTTTGACCTAAGTATGCAAGTGGCATAGTGGTGCAAGTTATGTAAGAGCAGCAGAAGTGTGTTCAGAAGTGTTTTCAGGACAACAGGACAACAACAACAAGTTGCAAAGTGTGCAAGTGTACAAGTGGAGTAGTGCATGTGTGTGGTGCATGCGTGTGTTTTGCCAGTGCAAGTGTGTCGTAGGTGTGGGAGTTTTTATTTTGAGTGTGTTTTTTAGACTGGGATAGGATATTTCAGTATGCTGACTCAGTTGAGGAAGCGATTTAAATCTCCAACTAAAAAAAGAGCTAATGCTTAAACCCATCCCCTCCCACCAGGGTGAGTTAGAGGGAAAGAGAGAGAGAGAGAGGAAAAGAGAGTGAATGATGGAGAAAGTAGGGGATAGATAGACAAAGGGTAAAAGAAGGATGTGCACAATGAGAAATAAAACTAGAGGAGAGTGAAAGTTGTAAGAGGGAGAGAGAGAGAGAGAGAGAGATAGATAGATAGAGAGAGTGCACTCAAGCTTATTGTCAGTGATGGAAATGTCTTTCTCTCCCCTCTCAATCTATTTCTCTTCCTCCACACCTCTTTCTCTCTCTTTCACACCCTTCCTCTCCCTCAATTTTGCTCCCTCTCCCTCTTTCCATCCCTCTCTCTCCCTTTGTCTCACTTCCACTCCTTCCTCCCTTTCTCTCCCTCTCTCTCCTCCTCTCTCCCTCCTTTTCACTCCCTTTCTCTCCTCCTCTCTCTCCTCCTTCTCTCCATCTCTGTCCTGTTTCTCCAGCTGTGTATGGCTGGATGTACAGTAGCTGGTCTCTTCTTCCATCCATCCCCCTCTCTCTCTCTCCATCACTCCCTCTCTCCCTCGTTACCCCCCCTCGGCCCACACACACATACACACACCTCCCCCTGGGCTCCTATGTGGACATGGCTGCAGGCGTTGGTTGGTGCGTTATTCTATAGTGGTGATGCTTAGTGATGTTTCCTCGCCTCCAGCTCACTCAGTCCAGGCAGTGCAGACTCGGCTACTTTTGTCTTGCTGTCTCTCTCGTAAACTAAATTAGTCTCTTAAACTAAATTATGCCTCATATACCGGGACACTCATTTTGCACTCATAAATAAAGAAAACAGAAAAAAAGAGAAAAAAAGACAGTTTTAATAACAAGAAAGCATTGCAAACTTATGTGTTAAGTGTGCATTACGTCAACAATGAAGTGGAACCAAAGTCTGTGCATATTCACACAAACATCCACATTTGAGGCTGTGCACTACTGATTTGTTTTGTTTTGTTCTGTTTTCATGACCAGTATTCTGAGAACATGGCCTTGTCTCTGGTGCTATGCCTTTTTTTTACCTATTCAGTAATAGCAATCTGCAATAAGTCTCTCTGGCCTTGAGTTCCCTGAGGCAAGTGTTTTAATGATTGGTTAAGATGCTGAGAGCGTCTCAGCCTGGCCCTGGTGTGGCCCTGATCTGGCCCGCATCTCACCCTGATGCTCTCTCACTAGACTGCAGCCTGTTTGTAGTTGACCTGAAGCTGGGGTGGTGGTAGCATAGGGCAGGGTGGTGGTAGCATAGGGCTGTGTGGTGGTAGCATAGCGTGCTAAGGTGTGGTGGTAGCATAGCGTGCTAAGGTGTGGTGGTAGCATAGTGTGCTAAGGTGTGGTGGTAGCATAGTGTGCTAAGGTGTGGTGATAGCATAGGGCAGGGTGGTGGTAGCATAGTGTGCTAAGGTGTGGTGGTAACATAGTGTGCTAAGGTGTGGTGGTAACATAGTGTGCTAAGGTGTGGTGGTAGCATAGGGCAGGGTGGTGGTAGCATAGTGTGCTAAGGTGTGGTGGTAGCATAGTGTGCTAAGGTGTGGTGGTAGCATAGGGCAGGGTGGTGGTAGCATAGTGTGCTAAGGTGTGGTGGTAGCATAGTGTGCTAAGGTGTGGTGGTAGCATAGTGTGCTAAGGTGTGGTGGTAACATAGTGTGCTAAGGTGTGGTGGTAGCATAGGGCAGGGTGGTGGTAGCATAGTGTGCTAAGGTGTGGTGGTAGCATAGTGTGCTAAGGTGTGGTGGTAGCATAGGGCAGGGTGGTGGTAGCATAGTGTGGTAAGGGAACTGGGCCAGCAAACAGTAGCCAAAAAAGTTGAGGCTTCGATTCCCAGCTGCACCGCTGAGGCCTTGCGCAAGGAGCTTAACCACGAGTTTCTCTGGGGGAAACTGGCCCTTGTGAGAATTGGTGTGCAGTATGTATAAGTATAATATATACTCTTTTGATCCCGTGAGGGAAATTTGGTCTCTGCATTTATCCCAATCTGTGAATTAGTGAAACAGACACAGCACACAGTGTACACACAGTGAGGTGAAGCACACACTAATCCCGGCGCAGTGAGCTGCCTGCATCAACAGCGGCGCTCGGGGAGCAGTGAGGGGTTAGGTGCCTTGCTCAAGGGCAGTGCCTACTGGTCGGGGTTCGAACCGGCAACCCACCGGTTATGGGTCCGAAGTGTTAACCAGTAGGCCACGGCTAACAGTGGCAGCCAAAATAATACGTGTTTATATACTGGGCAGACACTGTGGGAATTTTACTACATTTTGTGTGTGGGTTAACTTGCTTGGTCTTGATTGCTTTGCTCACACTGCACACTCAAGACAGCTGACAGACATTTGTGACATTGTGGCAATGTCCTGTCAGTGTGCATTTAGAGTGTGTGTTTAGAGCTTACACATTTGTGACATTGTGGCAATGTCCTGTCAGTGTGTGTTTAGAGCAACCTGGTCTTGTTAGCGAAACGTTCACCTGGGAACGTTTTCGCAAACCGAGCCAAACGTCACACCAGGCACGTTTCTGAGGTGCTAACTAGCCAGCGGGGGTGCTAAAGAGAGACGTTTAGACGTTGTTTACTACAGTTAGGTCTGGTCAAACTAAATTGTAGCTTACACATACTCAGCAGTATTCTTTGGTTACCAAACCAAAGTTTTGGATTAATAGTGCCTATATCTCGCTACGTTTTACAAAATATAAAGGCACAAACCCTGAACTGCCGTCTATGAGTTAGCTGCCACATCTTGGTGGGGTTTTTTTTCGCAAGCAACCTGGGGGATTTTAGCTCAATTGTCAACACGCTCGACTTCCGAGCTTCGAATCCGGCCGAGCCGTGCAATTCAACACAATGCACGAAGACCAGACTCAGCACAGGGCTGGATTCGAACCAGCTGCACCTCGGAGCGGAAGTCGAGCGTGTTGACAATTCAGCTAAATTCCCCCAGGTTGCTTGCGAAAAAAAAACCCCACCAAGATGTGGCAGACCAGGTTGGTTTAGAGCTCACACAGTAAGACAAATCAGGTAGGAATTAAGCCAGAATAATAATAAAAACTCCAAGACACTTTGTTTCAAAATAGTTAAAACATCTTTATTTTCCATGGCTTAACCTTTTTAAAAATGTTTCAGCATCAATTCTTCACCAGGAAGTCAAACAGCCAGGAATTCAGCCAGGTTGGAAACTTTGTTGGTCTACCTGAATTGAGTCTGAAATAGAACCAGCATGAACTTGTTCCAGCTCTACTAGGTGTTAGACAGGAGTGTGTGTGTGTGTGTGTGGGGGGGGGGGGGTCTACACCATACCTTGAGGTCTACTTAGAATTGATCAAATAATGATGACGTGTATCAGACCAAATCTGAGTCTTCTGTTGCCCTTCTTTACTTGCTAACTCTGAGCAACACAGTAGATTTGACAGACAGGGTATATTTCTCCATTTTAGTGCTTGCTCTAGTGTGATGGCAGGCAAACTCATCAGTTTCTGAGGCCTGAGTTCTGTGGCAGCAAAGGCTTGATAGGTCTCATAGTCCTCCAGACGGATAATGGATGTGACCCTGGGGTCGCGGGCAGCAAGAGTACTCCAGTCTGCCAGTGATAAGACACCTCATTAGACAGGGAGAGATTGGGCCAGATGAAATGGTGTTGGGAAATAACTGACCACACACAGCTGAAAGAAGGACTATAATGACAGCGGGGTCCTGGCAAGAAATGTAGTTAGTCGCACGGAGAACTATGTCAAGATGTCAGTCACACACCACACACTGGGACACATACATTATCTTTACTTAACACACACACACACACACACACACACACACACATACACACAGACA